>NC_069505.1:492073031-492125531 GCF_027579735.1 Bombina bombina | reverse complement strand
ATATATATATATATATATTTATGTATTAGTATGTGTATATAAACAGATAAAGATATATATATTTATGTATTAGTATGTGTATATAAACAGATAAAGATATATATATTTATGTATTAGTATGTGTATATAAACAGATAAAGATATATATATTTATGTATTAGTATGTGTATATAAACAGATAAAGATATATATATTTATGTATTAGTATGTGTATATAAACAGATAAAGATATATATATATTATGTATTAGTATGTGTATATAAACAGATAAAGATATATATATTTATGTATTAGTATGTGTATATAAACAGATAAAGATATATATATATTTATGTATTAGTATGTGTATATAAACAGATAAAGATATATATATTTATGTATTAGTATGTGTATATAAACAGATAAAGATATATATATATATATTGTATTAGTATGTGTATATAAACAGATAAAGATATATTATATTTTTGTATTAGTATGTGTATATAAACAGATAAAGATATATATATTTATGTATTAGTATGTGTATATAAACAGATAAAGATATATATATATTTATGTATTAGTATGTGTATATAAACAGATAAAGATATATATATTTATGTATTAGTATGTGTATATAAACAGATAAAGATATATTATATTTATGTATTAGTATGTGTATATAAACAGATAAAGATATATATATTTATGTATTAGTATGTGTATATAAACAGATAAAGATATATATATTTATGTATTAGTATGTGTATATAAACAGATAAAGATATATATATTTATGTATTAGTATGTGTATATAAACAGATAAAGATATATATATATTTATGTATTAGTATGTGTATATAAACAGATAAAGATATATATATTTATGTATTAGTATGTGTATATAAACAGATAAAGATATATATATTTATGTATTAGTATGTGTATATAAACAGATAAAGATATATATATTTATGTATTAGTATGTGTATATAAACAGATAAAGATATATATATATATGTATTAGTATGTGTATATAAACAGATAAAGATATATATATATTTATGTATTAGTATGTGTATATAAACAGATAAAGATATATATATTTATGTATTAGTATGTGTATATAAACAGATAAAGATATATATATATATATGTATTAGTATGTGTATATAAACAGATAAAGATATATATATTTATGTATTAGTATGTGTATATAAACAGATAAAGATATATATATATTTATGTATTAGTATGTGTATATAAACAGATAAAGATATATATATATTTATGTATTAGTATGTGTATATAAACAGATAAAGATATATATATATTTATGTATTAGTATGTGTATATAAACAGATAAAGATATATATATTTATGTATTAGTATGTGTATATAAACAGATAAAGATATATATATTTATGTATTAGTATGTGTATATAAACAGATAAAGATATATATATATTTATGTATTAGTATGTGTATATAAACAGATAAAGATATATATATATTTATGTATTAGTATGTGTATATAAACAGATAAAGATATATATATATTTATGTATTAGTATGTGTATATAAACAGATAAAGATATATATATATATATATGTATTAGTATGTGTATATAAACAGATAAAGATATATATATATTTATGTATTAGTATGTGTATATAAACAGATAAAGATATATATATATTTATGTATTAGTATGTGTATATAAACAGATAAAGATATATATATATTTATGTATTAGTATGTGTATATAAACAGATAAAGATATATATATATTTATGTATTAGTATGTGTATATAAACAGATAAAGATATATATTTATGTATTAGTATGTGTATATAAACAGATAAAGATATATATATATATATATTTATGTATTAGTATGTGTATATAAACAGATAAAGATATATATATATATATATATATATGTATTAGTATGTGTATATAAACAGATAAAGATATATATATATTTATGTATTAGTATGTGTATATAAACAGATAAAGATATATATATATATATATATATATTTATGTATTAGTATGTGTATATAAACAGATAAAGATATATATATATATATATTTATGTATTAGTATGTGTATATAAACAGATAAAGATATATATATATATATATTTATGTATTAGTATGTGTATATAAACAGATAAAGATATATATATATATTTATGTATTAGTATGTGTATATAAACAGATAAAGATATATATATATTTATGTATTAGTATGTGTATATAAACAGATAAAGATATATATATTTATGTATTAGTATGTGTATATAAACAGATAAAGATATATATATGTATAAGCATATACATATATATTTATATTTGCTGCCATCGCTGCGCTTACACCCTTTGCTGCGCTAGGTTCTCATGCCATGTCTGACGGCATCAGAACGATGCTCCCATTGGAGCTGGGATTACAAAGTGAAGCGCAAATATCGCCCTCGCAAAAGCGATATTTTGTGCTCCACTTTTAATGTAGCCCTTAATGGGTTAATTAACTACATTTTTTACTTCAACCATGTGATACACACAGGATGAAATGATAACTGGTGTGAAACAGATGATTATCTGCTTTTACATAAGTTATGACGTTTTTTACAACCTATATCCTGGATTCATGAGAAAATGTAGGCATTTAACCTCTTTTTCACTCTTGTTCCAAGAAAACAGTGAACCTGTGACATTAGAAAACAACGTCACGTGGTATCAGCTGTTTCACAAAGTTTCACTTCAATGCGCATGCGTGCCAGATTCATGGCTTTCCTGGTCCTATCTATACTATAATTGTGTTTGTAACGGGTCCGTCACCGTCTGCATTTGCGCACGCATCCAAAGGGAAATGTTGGCTGTAATTAACCCCTAATCCGCAAATTAAACAACATAATTAACATATTAACCCCTAAACCGACAACCCACAAACATCGCAATAAACCCAATTAACCTATTAACCCCTAAACCGACAACCCCCCACACCCCAATAAACCTATTTAACCTATTAACTAATTTGAACAGCCATTTGAAAACAACGTCACGTGGTATCAGCTGTTTCACAAAGTTTCACTTCAATGCGCATGCGTGCCAGATTCATGGCTTTCCTGGTCCTATCTATACTATAATTGTGTTTGTAACGGGTCCGTCACCGTCTGCATTTGCGCACGCATCCAAAGGGAAATGTTGGCTGTTATTAACCCCTAATCCGCAAATTAAACAACATAATTAACATATTAACCCCTAAACCGACAACCCACAAACATCGCAATAAACCCAATTAACCTATTAACCCCTAAACCGACAACCCCCCACACCCCAATAAACCTATTTAACCTATTAACTCATTTGAACAGCCAATAGGATTTCAGAAGCTCTCATCCTATTGGCAGATTTCAATTTGAAGAATCATATCAGCCAATAGGAATGCAAGGTACGTCATTTTGAAACGGCTACCTTGCATTCAACTTCAGTGTACGGCGGTGACTGTATGAAAAGGAAGCTCCGTGCAGGATGTCTTCCAGGATAGCTCCGCTCCAACGCCGGGATGAAAATAGAAGACCTCCCCAAGATGGATGAAGGTGTTGCCATCTGGATGAAGACTTCTCACCACCTGGATGGAGATGGATGTCCAGACTTCAGGAACCGTTTTTTTTATTTTGGAGGGTTGGTTGGGTGGGGGGTTTTACTGTTGTTTTTTTTTACAGGTAAAAGAGCTGTTTAACTTAGGGCAATGCCCTACAAAAGGCCCTTTTAAGGGCTATTGGTAGTTAATTGTAGGCTAGGGGGTGTTTTTATTTTGGGGGTCAATAGGATGAGAGCTACTGAAATCCTATTGGATTTCAGTAGCTCTCCTCCTATTGGCTGATTTAAACATTTCAGCCAATAGGAATGCAAGCTACCTTGCATTCAATATTTAGTATTCGGCGGCGACCGCATGAAGAGGATCCTCCTCGCCGGTCCTGCTCCACAACTGCCGGTCTTGCTCCGCGATCGCCGGTCCTGCTCTGCAGTCATTTCCGCTCCTGCTCCACGGTCATCTCCGCTCTGAGATTACCCTTGCTCCACGCAAGTCCTGCTTCACGGTCATCTCCGGTCAGCGATCACCTCCGCTCCATGCCACCTTCACTCCTGATGAAGATAGAAGATGTCCCTGCGCTGGATGAAGATCTTCACCCCCTGGAAGAAGATTTTCGCCGCTGGACTTCAGGAACTGTGAGTACCTATTTCGGGGGTTAGACTCATTTTTTTGGGGGGGGGGGGGGGGTTTCTGGGTGTGTTTTTTTGTAAAAAGGCTATTTTCTTACTTTAGTTTAGATTAGGTCTCAGTGAGAGCATTGATGAAAGTTAGAGTCTGGAGATGCAGGGAGAGTCTTTCTGCGAAACCATCCAGACTCATATTAACAGCTCCTTAAGCAATCAGCGTTGACGAGTTTTGCTGCCTGCTTTCTTCACTCAAGTCCATGTCAGAAGCGCTACTACAATCTGTCAAACTTGAAGGACAGTGTTACTGTTCCACGGCATAGATTTCGGTAAGATTGTTTCATTTTTTACTAGGGTTGCACCGATACCATTTTTTTAAGACCGAGTACAAGTACCGATACTTTTTTCAAAATACTCGCCGATACCAATTACCGATACTTTTTTGATGTCATGTGACAGTGTCCCAAGCACAATACAAACTAATTATTTAAGATAGCTTCTTTATAATTAACTCAAAAGATATTATGAAATAATAAAAGTTTTATTTGCTTGTTGTCACAAAGTTGTAAAAACTCGAAGAAATTTCACAGAACATGTTTATAAATAAAAATATTACATTCAAATATATTCATAATAACAACAATAAATAACAAATGTAATATCACAACCAACCAAAAGTGCAATGCAGTAAAAAATATACCAGTACACTGTTTAAACATGGGGAACAACACTACGGGCTAGATTACATTTGACTGGTAAGCTTTACCAATGTTCATTGCATGTGCAACTCCATTAAAGTGTATTGAGTTGGAAATGTGAACAGAGCATTGGTAAAGCTTACATATCAAATGTAATCTAAATCTAGTCCTATTATTGTAAGATGTGTGTTCATAGGATTTAACTTAATTTTTTCTATGAACCCTCTTCCTGCAATTATATAAGATAAGGATGTTCCTCAGAGTACAGTATGTTTTGAGCATAATTGTGCAAGAGAAGAACCAGCAGTATAACAGGCAATCCAGCAATTATAATAATTTTTGAAAAGTTAGTAGCAAGTTCTTTTTAAGGAACAGAAGCATCTCTGTATGTTCAGCTATACGTCTGTTTCTGCTATCAGTAATGTTGTTTAATGCTAAGCTGAATAGTCTCACTTTCAGCACTACTGCATGGGGAAAAAAGATAATTGTGTGCCATTTTAGCCAGAGCTTTAAATCTCAGTTTATTAACTACCCAGTACTTCAGGGGTTTGTCTGAACAAGGTACAGTGATCTCTCTTACAATAATACAATGCAACAGCAATTTGTATTGGAAGAACAGAAGTGAACCATTTTTAGTTGAGTCTCCACTACAGCTTAAAATGAAATGGGAACATGAAGTTTGAAAAATCTCCACAAGATAGAGTATGGGTAGGAAGTGCAGGTATCGGTTTAAGTATCGGTGCAACCCTATTTTTTAAACATATTGCAAACGCTAGAAGACAGGGTCACAGTGTGGCTCTTTTTATCTGTATGGAATCAAGGGTTAATATCTCCTGAGGGGGATTATGAACAGTTGGGTTTAATCATATATGCTTTATTTGATTTTATGCTGCTTTATGTGTAAGATGTTTATGGGCTCATAGGCTGAGATGGAACATACAGGTTTCACTTTGAAGGTTGCGCAGCTTAAAAGCTTGGCGCGCTTTTTCTCATAGCAGGGACGGTCCTGCATTGCCCACTATGTGACCGGAATGGTCGAGGCTTCCATTTCCTTTCTCTTGACTGAGTTACTACCGGAGAGGAGTTTTTATCTCTGTTCCGTCTGGGTCATAGGAGGTGGTGAGTGCCCAAGCCATTGGGGATATAAAGGTGCAGGTTTTTTTTTTAAATTTAAAATAAAGTTATTTTTTCTGTAGTCCTCTGCATATCGTACTTTAGCTATGGAGGATTCTGATTCATTAGAGGGTTCTCCCTCTATTTCAAAGAGTAATGCCTTTTTATATTTTGAGGGAGCTCCAGAATATCCTCCTTCTCAATTATGTTCCATATGCCTTAATAAGGAGATTATATCAAATAAGGTTGACATGTTTGATACCACTGAGCCACACACCTCTGAGGAGTCCTTGTTCAGTGAAGTGCCCACCCTACATGCATCTTTTTATACACATGAAGCTTCCCATTGCACCAGACGTTACTGCGCAGTTTCATACGGCGGTGTCTGTGGCCATTAGTGCTTTCCCTCACACTGCTAAGCGCAAGTGAACAGGTTAAATCTTGCACTCCTGCCCAGGTGGCATCATGTAATTTGTCGGATATATCTGATCAGTTATCCGAGGATGAGGTTCTCTCTGAAACTTCAGAGTATGAACTTTCAGGGTTGGAGTCTGCTGCCTATAATCCTCCACCTGTGGAGGATCCACTTTTTTTATTTAGGACAGAACGTTTACGCTTTCTACTAAAGGAGGTTTTGACTACATTAGAGGTTCCAAAGGTCAAGCTGCTAGATAAACCTCTGTGTCCTTAATTTGATGGCAATCATTATTAAGGACGAGTGGTACAGGATTAGATACCCCTTCCCGTCGTCTGCCTTTTTAGGATCCCGGTTCCGGGCTCTCTATGAGGGTGGGTTTTCTTTTTCCCATCCCTACTAGGTTGGCGCTATTTTACGCTTGCCACACGTAATACTAGCCCGTGTGAGGATAGTTCGTTGTTTATAGAGCCGCCGGATATAAGGATGGAAACTATGTTAAAGAGGATGTTTGAGCCTATGGGATATTTGCTTTTACTGGTGGCGCTTGTCGCCGCAGTTGCTGTAGCGGCTACCTTTTGGTGCATCTCCTTCTCGAAAAAAAATACGGCCTTCTGGGTTACTAATTCTTTTATCTGTGCTGTTATTACACAGATTAATTAGCCTATGGCTAAGACTTCAGGTTTTCTGTTCAGGCGCCCTGACAGATATAACTTCTAAGTCTAGTCTATTTCCCTTTCCTTTAAGGGAAATAGATTGTTTGACTATCTCCACTGTTTCAGGGGCCAAGGGAGCCTTCATACCATAAGATAAGGAGAACAAATCTAAGGAATGTTCGTTCCTTTTGTTGTGATAAAAACTCAGCGTCAGAGACCTCCACTAAGCCAGAGCAAACCAAGAGTTATTGAAAAGTTCCAAGCAGAGCCAGAAGCCGAGACTAAGTCTGCATGAAGGGGCGGCCCCCGGTCCTATTTTGGATCGTGTAGGGGGTAGACTGTCGCACTTTCAGAGGCTTGGTTCAGGGACATGCAGGATCCTTGGGTCCTGGAGGTTATAGCTCAGGGTTACAAAATAGGTTTTAAATCTCATCCACCCAGGGACAGATTCATCCTCTCAACCTGTCTTCAAGACTAGGAAAGAGGGAAGCCTTCCTGGAGTGCGTAATGGATCTGTCCTCCTTTGGAGTCATTGTGCCAGTGCCTATCGCAGAGAGAGGTTTAAGATACTATTCTAACACTTTCGTGGTCCCAAAGAAGGAGGGATCTTTCCGTCTAGTGGACCTAAAGTGCTTAAACAAATTTCTAAATGTCCCCTCATCAAGATGGAGACAATAAGGTCCATCCTTCCCTTAGTTCAGGAAGGGCAGTTTATGACCACTATAATTAAATCTTGTTCTTAAAGTTTTGCAAGGCTCCGTTTGAGCCTATGCATGAGGTTGACATTAAGTTGTTTGTCTTGGAAGGTTATTTTTCTACTAGCTGTTGCTTCTGCGCGCAGTCTCTGAGATTGCTGCCTTGCAATGCGACCCTCTTTATCTGGTGTTCCATGCTGATAAGGCTGTTCTAAGGACCAGGTTAGGGTTTCTTCCTAAGGTTGCATAAAATCGCAACATCAATCAAAAAATTGTGGTTCATTTCTTATGTCCTAAATCCTTCTTCATCGAAGGAACGTTTACTGCATAATCTGGATGTGGTTCGTGCCTTAAAGTTCTATCTTCAGGCTACGAAGGAATTTAGACAAATTTCTTCTCTGTTTGTTATCTATTCTGGGAAGCGTAGGGGTCAGAGGGCCTCTTCGACTTCCTTATCTTTTTGGTTGAGGAGTATCATCCGCTTAGCATATGAGTCAGCGGGACATAAGCCTCCTCAGAGGATTATGGCTCATTCCACGAGAGCTGTGGCTTCCTCTTGGGCCTTCAAAAATGAGGCCTCTATGGATCAGATTTGTGAGGCGGCTACCTGGTCCTCCTTACACACTTTTTCCAAATTTTACAAGTTTAATGTTTTTGCTTCTGCTGAAGCAGCCTTCATGAGATAGGTTTTGCAGCCTGTGGTGCCCTCAGATTAGGGGCCGCCTTACTTTTTTACCCTCCAGTTAGCATTTAGTGTCCTCTGGAGCTTGGGTATAATTTCTCACAAGTAAGGAATGAAGCCGTGGACTCTCCTTATATTAAGAAGGAACACATAAATTATGCTTACCAGATAATTTCCTTTCCTTCTGTACAGGGAGAGTCCACAGCTCCCGCCCGTGTTCTTCGATGGGCGGTCCTAAATTTTAATTTATTCTTCTAGCACTTTTTTCACCCTGATATTTCTACTACTATTCCTTGTTCCCTCGGCTGAATGACTGGGGGATGAGGGAAGTGGGGGAGGTATTTAATGTTTACCATCTTGCAAATGGTAAACATTCTTGTAATACTGCTGCCATATAGTGTCCTGAGTTTACTTCCCTGCTCTTCAACAAAAGATACCAGAGAACGAAGAACATTTTATTATTGAAGTACATGAGAATGTAAGTTAAAGGGACATGAAACCCAAGATATTTCTCCATGGTTTAGATAGAACAAGCAATTTAAAGGGACAGTTAACATACTTTTCCCCATAATTGTATGTACAGAATAAATGTAGATTGTTCCAGTGCTAGATAGAGGTGCTGGCTGTTATCTGAACAGTAAGATCGAGTGGGTTGTGATTTGAGAACAACCCTGTGACAGTTAAAAAAAAAAAAAAAATGAAGCGTCAGAAAGGAAGGATTTTCATCTGTGAATGGAGACCTTTTTGGCGCCATAAAAATAAAGAAGAAACTATTTTTTAAAAGAGAGAATCTCATTATTATGGTAATTAATTGTGCAGTAGGAGATTCTCCTCTTTTTAATGAGATGTCACATGAATACATAGAGCAGGGAGAGACAGTTAATGAGTTCTAATATATTTATAGGGTAGCCAGGTGTCCAGCATTTAATTGGACAGAACAATATTTCAATTGGCTGCCCATTTAAACACTGTATTGTATATGTTAAAAATGGGCATTTAACTGACTAAGTTTGAGCTGAGGTCCACTATGGCCACATGACTGGCAGGAGACACAAAGTCGTGGATATGATCTGAGGTCTGACGTGGACCTATGGCTAACACAGGGACTGCAGGGCCATAGATGTGATCTTTAATCTATTGGGGTCACTAACTGACAAGGGGCACAGAGCTGTGGGTCTGATCTGAGGTCTGTTGTGGGCAAATGACTGATAGAGGGGCTGCAGGGCCATAGATCTGATCTGAGGTCCAATATAATAACTGATAGGAGCTAGAGGTAATTGGGTCTGTTCCTAGGCACAATGTGGGTATATGAGATTTGGGGGCCGATTTAAGAAGCTCCGTATCGGCCCCAATGCCTCTGTTTCAGAAGGCTCGCCGGAAACAGAAGTTAAGAAGCAGCGGCCTGAAGACTGCTGCTCCTTGACTCGTACGCCACCTCTGAGGCGGCGTACAGCAATCACCCCGATCACATACGATCGGATTGATTGACATCCCCTGCTAGAGACTGATTGGCCGCAAATCTGCAGGGGGCGGCATTGCACAATGCACTGTTGGCATTTATCGGTGTGCGGCGGACATGATCGCCACTGCGCATCATGTCCGTCCGCACAATGGTAAATCTACCCCATAATCTGAGATCTGATGAAAACGCCATTTACCTCTTTCCCCTAACACTCACTCAGTGTCAAGATTTTTTTTATTTTTTCTTGTTGTTGTGTTTGGTTGGACAGCTGGCAACAATACATATTTATTACATTAAACTAGTTGTCTAATAAGGTAGTTAAATTAATATTAAACAGTATCACATAGATTACGAGTTTTGCGGTAACAGGGGTGAGGTATTAACTTGCACGTTATTCTCACCGCTCACTTTCCTGCAGCGCTGGTATTACGAGTTTTTACAAACCCGGCGTTACAAGACAAAAAGTGAGCGTAGAGCAAAATTTTGCTCCATATTTCACTCCAATACCAGCGCTGCTTAAGTCAGCAGTGAGCTGGTGTAACGTGCTCGTGCACGATTTCCCCATAGGAATCAACACCTGCAAAAAAGCAGCGTCAAACTGAGTAACGCAGCCCCATTGATTCCTATGGGGAAATAAAATTTATGTCTACACCTAACACCCTAACATGAACCCCGAGTCTAAACACCCCTAATCTTACACTTATTAACCCCTAATCTGCCGCCCCCGACATCGCCGACACCTACATTATTCTTATTAACCCCTAATCTTCTACTCCGGACACCGCCGCCACCTACATTATACTTATGAACCCCTAATCTGCTGCCCCCAACATCGCCAACACCTACATTATATTTGTTAACCCCTAATCTGCCGCCCCCAATGTGACCGCAACCTACCTACACTTATTAACCCCTAATCTGCCGCCCCAATGTCGCGTCACTATAATAAACCTATTAATCCCTAAACCGCTGCACGCCTGCATCGCAAACACTAGTTTAATAATATTAACCCATAATCTGCCGTCCCTAACATCGCCGCCACCTACCTACATTTATTAACCCCTAATCTGCCGCCCCCAACGTCGCCGCCACTATATTAAAATTATTAACCCCTAAACCTAAGTCTAACCCTAACACCCCCTAACAAATATAATTTAAATAAATCTAACTAAATATTCCTATCATTAACTAAATAATTCCTATTTAAAACTAAATACTTACCTATAAAATAAAACCTAAGATAGCTACAATATAACTAATAGTTACATTGTATCTAGCTTAGGATTTATTTTTATTTTACAGCCAAGTTTGTATTTATTTTAACTAGGTAGAATAGTTACTAAATAGTTATTAACTATTTAATAACTACCTAGCTAAAATAAATACAAAAGTACATGTAAAATAATATCTAGCCTAAGTTACACTAACACCTAACACTACACTATAATTAAATAAATTAACTAAATTAAATACTATTAAATAAATTAAATTAGCTAAAGTACAAAAAAAAAAAACACTAAATTACAGAAAATAATAAACAAATTACAGATATTTAAATTAATTACACCTAATCTAATAGCCCTATTGAAAAAAAAGCCCCCCCAAAATAAAAAAAAAACCCTAGCCTGAATTAAACTACCAATAGCCCTTTAAAGGGCCTTTTGCGGGGCATTGCCACAAAGTAATCAGCTCTTTTACCTGAAAAAAAATACAAACAACCCCCCCAACAGTAAAACCCACCACCCACACAACCAACCCCCCAAATAAAATACTAACTAAAAAAACCTAAGCTCCTCATTGCCCTGAAATGGGCATTTGGATGGGCATTGCCCTTAAAAGGGCTGTTAGCACTTTTGCAGCCCAAACCCTAACCTAAAAATAAAACCCACCCAATACACCCTTAAAAGAACCTAACACTAACCCCCTGAAGATCGACTTACCGGGAGACGTCTTCATCCAAGCCGGGCGAAATGGTCCTCCAGATGGGCAGAAGTCTTCATCCAAGACGGGCAGAAGTGGTCCTCCAGACGGGCAGAAGTCTTCATCCAGACGGCATCTTCTATCTTCATCCATCCGGCGCGGAGCAGGTCCATCTTCAAGACATCCAGCACGGAGCATACTCTTTTGACGACGACTAAAGCTAAATGGAGGTACCTTTAAGTGACGTCATCCAAGATGGCCTCCCTTAGATTCCGATTGGCTGATAGAATTCTATCAGCCAATTGGAATTAAGGTAGAAAAAATCATATTGGCTGATGCAATCAGCCAATAGAATTGAAGTTCAATCCTATTGGCTGATCCAATCAGCCAATAGGATTGAGCTCGCATTCTATTGGCTGATTGGATCTTCAGGGGGTTAGTGTTAGGTTTTTTTAAGGGTGTATTGGGTGGGTTTTATTTTTAGGTTAGGGTTTGGGCTGCAAAAGAGCTAACTGCCCTTTTAAAGGCAATGCCCATCCAAATGCCCTTTTCAGGGCAATGGGGAGCTTAGGTTTTTTTAGTTAGTATTTTATTTGGGGGGTTGGTTGTGTGGGTGGTGGGTTTTACTGTTGGGGGTTGTTTGTATTTTTTTTTACAGGTAAAAGAGCTGATTACTTTGGGGCAATGCCCCGCAAAAGGCCCTTTTAAGGGCTATTGCTAGTTTAGTTTAGGCTAGGAGTTTTTTTTTTATTTTGGGGGGGGCTTTTTTTATTTTAATAGGGCTATTAGATTAGGAGTAATTAGTTTAAATATCTGTAATTTGTTTATTATTTTCTGTAATTTAGTGGGGGGGTTGTACTTTAGCTAATTTAATTTATTTAATAGTATTTCATTTAGTTAATTTATTTAATTATAGTGTAGTGTTAGGTGTTAGTGTAACTTAGGTTAGGTTTTATTTTACAGGTACTTTTGTATTTATTTTAGCTATGTAGATATTAAATAGTTAATAACAATTTAGTAATTATTCTACCTAGTAAAAATAAATACAAACTTGCCTGTAAAATAAAAATAAATCCTAAGCTAGATACAATGTAACTATTAGTTATATTGTTACTATCTTAGGGTTTATTTTATAGGTAAGTATTTAGTTTTAAATAGGAATTATTTAGGTATTAATTGTAATAAAGGTCTACAATAGTGCTATTAAAGGGACAGTAAAGTCAAAACTAAAATTTCATGATTCAGATAGGGCATGCAATTTTAAACAACTTTCCAATTTACTTTTATCATCAAATTTGCTTTGTTCCCTTGGTGGTATTTTTGAAAAGCTAAACCTAGCTAGGCTCAAACTGATTTCTAAACCGTTGAAAACCGCCTCCTAGCTCAGAGCATTTTGAAAGTTTTTCACAGTTAAACTGTGCTAGTTTACATGTGTCATATAGATAACATTGTGCTCACTCCCGTGAAGTTATTTAGGAGTCTTCACTGATTGACTACACGGCATGTCTGTCAAAGGCACTTAGATAAGGAGGCTGTCTGCAAAGGCTTAAATACAAGGTAATCACAGAGGTAAAAAGCATATTATAATATAACTGTGTTGGTTATGCAAAAACGGGGAATGGGTAATAAAGGGATTATCTATCTTTTTAAATAAGAACATTTTTGGTGTAGACTGTTCCTTTAATGATAGGAATATTTAGTTAGATTTATTTAAATTATATTTGTTAGGGGGTGTTAGGGTTAGACTTAGGTTTAGGGGTTAATAACTTTAATATAGTGGCGACGACGTTGGGGGCAGCAGATTAGGGGTTAATAAGTGTAGTTAGGTTGCGGCGACATTGGGGGCAGCAGATTAGGGGTTAATAAATATAATGTAGGTGTCAGCGATGTTGGGGGCAGCAGATTAGGGGTTCATAAATATAATGTAGGTGGCGGCTGTGTCCGGAGCGGCAGATTAGGGGTTAAAAAATGTATTTTAGTGTTGGCGATGTGGGAGGGCCTCGGTTTAGGGGTTAATAGGTAGTTTATGGGTGCTAGTGTTCTTTGTAGCACTTTAGTTATGAGTTTTATGCTACCGCGTTGTAACATAAAACTCATAACTACTGACTTTCAAATGCGGTAGAAATCTTGACAGGAGAGGGTCTACCGCTCACTTTTTGGCCGATGTACTCTCCCCAAGATGTGAACAACCTAAACAGTCAAATGATCCTCATTTGTAAAAAGAACACGGCTGGGATCTAATTTAGAGTAAGTTTTCTATTCCGTGCAATGTAACCAATGTTCTGTAAAAGCGTCACACAAACAACTCCCAGGTGATCGACAAAACTCCGGCTGGATAATAGAAGGACAGCTGGGGTAATGGTGACGTATAGACGGTGGGCGTGGCCTATCACGTTTCGTAGGATACTTCCTACTTCGTCAGAGGCTCTCCTACAAAATGCTTTAGGCCACGCCCACCATCTATACGTCACCATTACCCTAGCTGTCCTTCTATTATCCGGACGGAGTTTTGTCAATCAGCTGGGAGTTGTTTGTGTGACGTTTTTACAGAACATTGGTTACATTGCACGGAATAGAGAACTTACTCTAAATTAGATCCCAGCCGTGTTCTTTTTACAAATGAGGATCATCTGACTGTTCAGGTTGTTCACATCTTGGGGACAGTACATCGGACCCTTGAGTCTATATTCCGTGCTTTTTGTTGTGTGCTTCCATCATACCTCATGTGTTGAGGTTATCAAGTGTGAATTCTAATTTGTCTGTGTGCAATAAATTATTGGTTTTACTCACTTACTACGCTTAGAGCAGCGTGCGCCCCTGTCTCCCTTTTTGTTTTTATCTCCATGTTTGAACTTAAGTTTTCACGTTATCGCTATAATGGTGAGGACAATTAGGGACAAATATAAAACAGGCAATAAAAGAGACTGTGAAAACAAGGATGTGTGAAACATAGGATTGTTCAAGTAATTCTAAATTATCTATCATTGTAATACATCTACATAATATTGTTAGGTTAATCTTTTGTGATTTTAATACATCATTGTTTCTAGCATGAAGTTATGGTGTAATATTCCTTTAGCTGCATTTTTCACTTTAACCATGTGATACACACAGCATGAAATGACCACTGGTGTGAAATAGATGATTATCTGCTTTTACAAAAGTTATAACCTTTTTTTTTACACCCTATATCCTGGAGGGGGTTGCCCTTTTCCCTCTCTTGCTGTTCACTATGGATGCCCATCTCCTTATATCACCTTGACCACTGGGTACAAACTCTGACGAATGGCAAACAAGATTAGGACGTTTGGTCACTTTCACAGGAGCCTGTGAATGATAAAAACATGTTAGAGCAGGGTTCTTCAACCCAGAGATTGAGACCCATTAATGGGTCGCAACACTATGTTTACTTGATATATGATATATGAGAGTGTGGTGTGTGTGTGTTGTATAAGAGTGTGGTGTGTGTTGTATGAGAGTTTGTGTTGTATGAGAGTGTGTTTGTGTGTTATATGAGAGAGTGTGTTTGTTGTATGAGAGTGTGGTGTGTATGTTGTTATATGAGAGTGTGTGTGCTGTTGTGTGTGTGTTTGTTGTATGAGAGTGTGTGTAGTGTGTGTTGTATGAGAGTGTTGTTTGTGTGTGTTATATGAGAGTATGTGTGGTGTGTGTGTATTGTATGAGAGTGTGCGGAGTGTGTTATATGAGAGATTGTGTGTTGTATGAGAGTGTGTGTAGTGTTTTGTGTGTTGTTGTGTTTGTTGTTGTGTGTGTGTGTTTGTTGTATGAGAGTGTGTGTAGTGTTTTGTGTGTTGTTGTGTGTGCTGTTGTGTGTGTGTGTTTGTTGTATGAGAGTGTGTGTAGTGTGTTGTATGAGAGTGTTGTTTGTGTGTTTTTTATGAGAGTATGTGTGGTGTGTGTGTATTGTATGAGAGTGTGTTACATGAGAGATTGTGTGTTGTATGAGAGTGTGTGTAGTGTTTTATGTGTTGTATGAGAGTATGTGTAGTGTGTGTTGGTGTAGGAGAGTGTGTGTAGTGTTTGGTGTGTTGTTGTGTGTGCTGTTGTGTGTGTGTGTGTTTGTTGTATGAGAGTGTGTGTGTGTGTGTGTGTTTGTTGTATGAGAGTGTGTGTAGTGTGTTGTATGAGAGTGTTGTTTGTGTGTGTGTATTGTATGAGAGTGTGTGGAGTGTTACATGAGAGATTGTGTGTTGTATGAGAGTGTGTGTAGTGTTTTGTGTGTTGTATGAGAGTATGTGTTGTGTGTGTTGGTGTAGGAGAGTGTGTTAAGTGTTCTGTGTGTTGTATGAAAGTGTGTGTAGTGTATGTGTATTGTATGAGAGTGTGCTGTATGAAAGTGTGTGTTGTAAGAGAGAGTGTGTGTGTGTGTGCATTGTATGAGACTATGGGGCATATGTATCAAGCTCCGTATGGAGCTTGATGCCCCGTGTTTCTGGCGAGCCTGCAGGCTTGCCAGAAACAGCAGTTATGAAGCAGCGGTCACAAACACTCTGCTCTGAGCAGGCGGACAGACATCGCCGCAAATCAACCCGATCTAGTACGATTGGGTTGATTGACACCCCACTGCTGGCGGCCAATTGGCCGCGAGTCAGCAGGGGGCGGCGTTGCACTAGCAGCTCTTGTGAGCTGCTGGTGCAATGCTGAATATGGCGAGCGTATTGCTCGCCGTATTCAGCGAAGTCTGGCGGACCTGAGGCCTATGTCTATTGTTTGTGTTGTATGAGAGTGTGTGTAGTGCGTGTGTGTTGTATGAGAGTGTGTGTAGTTTGTGTGTGTGTTATATAATATATATATATATATAATATATGTGTATGTGTGTTGTATTGTTGTATGAGAGTGTGTGTGAGTGTGTATGTGTATGTTTGTGTGTGTGTTGTATGAGAGTGTGAGTGTATATGTGTGTGTATGTGTGTGTATGTATGTGTGTGTGTGAGTGAGTGTGTATGTGTGTGTGTGTGTGTATGTGTGTGTGTGAGTGTGTATGTGTAAGTGTGTATGTGTGTGTGTTATATGAGAGTGTGTGTGTTGTATGAGAGAGTGTGTGTTGTATGAGAGTGTGTGTGAGTGTGTATGTGTGTGTATATGTGTTGTATGAGAGTGTGTGTGTGTTGTATGAGAGTGTGTGTGTGTGCATGTGTTTATGTTGTATGAGGATGAGTGTGTGTGTATATGTATGAGTGTGTGTGTATGTGTGAGTGTATGTGTGTATGAGTGTGTGTGTATGTGTGTGTGTGTATATGTGTGTGTGTGTATGTGTATGAGTGTGTGTGTATGTGTGTGTGTATGAGTGTGTGTGTATGTGGGTGTGTGTGTGTGTATAAATGTGTGTGTGTATGTGTGAGTGTGTGTGTGTATGTGTGAGTGTGTGTGTGTATGTGTGTGTGTGTATGTGTGAGTGTGTGTGTGTATGTGTGTGTGTGTATGTGTGAGTGTGTGTGTGTGTGTGTGTATGTGTATGAGTGTGTGTGTATGTGTGTGTGTATGAGTGTGTGTGTATGTGGGTGTGTGTGTGTGTATAAATGTGTGTGTGTATGTGTGAGACATAGGATTGTTCAAGTAATTCTAAATTATCTATCATTGTAATACATCTACATAATATTGTTAGGTGATTTTAATACATCATTGTTTCTAGCATGAAGTTATGGTTTAATATTCCTTTAGCTGCATTTTTCACTTTAACCATGTGATACACACAGCATGAAATGACCACTGGTGTGAAATAGATGATTATCTGCTTTTACAAAAGTTATAACCTTTTTTTTTACACCCTATATCCTGGAGGGGGTTGCCCTTTTCCCTCTCTTGCTGTTCACTATGGATGCCCATCTCCTTATATCACCTTGACCACTGGGTACAAACTCTGACGAATGGCAAACAAGATTAGGAAGTTTGGTCACTTTCACAGGAGCCTGTGAATGATAAAAACATGTTAGAGCAGGGTTCTTCTCTAAGATATATGAGAGTGTGGTGTGTGTGTGTTGTATAAGAGTGTGGTGTGTGTTGTATGAGAGTTTGTGTTGTGTTATGGGTGTTATGTTTAGCTTATATGCAACTCTATGATTTATTTCTATTGCACTTGTTTTCTTGTTTGGCATTTCCTGTTCCTGTTAGTTCTCTGCTAAGATCATGGCTTCTAATGCCTTGTACTGTCATTATTTACACCACATGAAACATGGTGTCAGAAGTATCTGAATCTGCACTATTTCTATACATCTGATGCTAAGAACTTGCCAGTCTTGCAGTGAGAGACTTTAGAGCTGATTGTGTCTCCTGTAGCAATCACAGTCCTGTGCTGAAAGCTGAGCACTGGAAGCCAGAAAACCAGCACCATGGCAGCTGCTAACAGCATTCCACTGCCTGAGGCAATGAGGGTGAGTGGGGATTGCAGCAGTAACTGGGACAACTTCAGAGCTGAGTTTGAGGATTACTCCCTAGCCACAGGGTTAAATGAGAAACCTGCAGCAGTGCAAGCAGCTACACTGAGGAGGGTGATGGTCAGTGAATGCCACCATGTTTACAAAATTAATTTAAACCTAACAGAGGAGCAGAAGAGTTACACTAAAGCCATCCTAGATGCATTAGAAGCTTTTTTCAGACCTTCTAAAAATGTCATATATGAAAGATATATATTTGGCAGCTGCAAGCAAGAAGAAGGTGAAGCAATAGACAACTTTGTCACACGGCTAAGAGAAAAAGCTGCAAGCTATGAGTATGGCTCTCTGAGAGATGAACTTATTTGTGACAAAATAGTTCTAGGTATTAATAGTGAAAGCACACGCCGCCGCCTATTGAGGGAACATGATTTAAACCTACAAGCAGCAATTGAGATATGTCGCACTGCAGAACTTACTGACAAACATATGAGAGCTATGGAGCAGGATAAACAGACTGAGAGTATCAATGTAGCCTCCAAGCAACAGCTAAGCTTGAAGAACCACCAGCACAAGCTTCAGCACAATAATCACCTACGCAACTCACCTATGAGCAAGCCTGCATCCTGCAAGTACTGTGGCAGTGTGCATGTACGAGAGAAAGAACAGTGCCCTGCTTATGGGAAAATCTGTAGAGCATGTGGTAAACTAAATCATTTTGCTGGAGTATGTCTGTCAAGTAGAATGGAAGCAAGAAAGATGCACACAATTGAGAAAACGTCAGATTCTGAGGATGCACATTTACATAGCACTGAGGTAGTTTACTCAAAAGAATGCATTGGTGCTGTAAAATCTAAGGGCCAAAAATGGTTTGTAAATCTCAGACTAAATAATATATGCCAACCCTGCCAGCTGGACTCAGGTGCAACATGTGATGTCATGAGTTTAAAATACAAGATGAAACTGGCACCTAGGGTACCTCTTCAGCCAAGTAGCACAAAATTGAAGTTATATTCAGGGGAACTAATGGATTCATTGGGACTTTTCCAAACAATGCAGCATACGTGAACGTATTCACAAACTTGAGTTTGAGATTGTTGAGGCCAATCAGAAACCGCTATTGTCTGGTTCAACATGTGAGCGCCTGGGTCTGATGCAGTTCACCATTCCTGCTAAACTACACAATGTTGATAATCAGCCTGCAAAATCCCTGACTAGGCCACTGACAAAACAGCAAATCCTAAGTGTCTATAATGATGTGTTTGATGGCCCAGTAGTATCTGTTCCAGGAGAGGTACATTTTGAACTTGATCCTAGCATTCCACCAGTACAATGTGCCCCACGCAATGTGCCAGTAGCCATTAAGCCGCAGGTCAAAGCACAACTGGATAAGTATGAAGCTGAAGGACATCTTACTTCAGTATCTGAGCCTACGGATTGGATAAGCAACATGGTAGTTATTAGGAAGCCTGAGAAGATCAGAATTTACATTGATCCCAAGTTTCTGAACGTGGCCCTGAAACGGTCACACTACTTAATGCCAACACTTGACGACGTTTTGCACAAACTACCCAAAGCACGGGTTTTTACACTTGTTAATGCAAGAGATGCCTTTTTACAGCGCAAACTGGATGAAAAGAGTAGCTACATGACCACCTTCTGGACTCCTTGGGGCAGAAAGAGATGGCTGAAACTGCCATTTGGAGTCTCTGTAGCACCGGAGGTGTATCAGCGAAAGCAGCATGAACTATTATGTGGGCTCCACGGAATTGAGCCAATAGCAGATGACATTCTTATAGTTGGCTGTGGTAATACAGATGAAGAAGCTGAGCATGACCATGATGAGAATCTAAAAGCGCTACTGGATCGTTGCAGGCAGGTGATGCTGAGACTCAGCGTAAAGAAATTGCAGTTCAAGGTGCAAGAAGTTCGTTTCCATGGACATATCCTGTCCTCACAAGGCTTAAAAGCTGACCCAGATAAGATTAGAGCCATTGTAGACATGCCACACCCTGGTGACGCCAAAGCGGTACAGCGTTTTATTGGCTTTGTCATATACCTAGCAAAATTCATGCCGCACTTGTCTGAGGTGTGTCAGCCATTGAGAAGACTTCTGGACAAAGATGCAGTTTGGCACTGGCTTCCCAAGCATGACCAGGCAGTGGAGGAGATAAAACGCTTGGTCACCGCTGCCCCAGTGTTGAAATATTATGATGTCACAAAACCTATCGCAATACAAAGTGACTCAAGCAAAAATGGCCTAGGATGTTGTCTATTGCAAGAAGGTCAGCCAGTTGCATATGCGTCCAGAGCTCTTTCGTCAGCCGAGCAGAATTATGCTCAAATTGAAAAGGAATGTTTAAGCATTGTGTTTGCTTGCCAGCGTTTTCATCATTATCTTTATGGCCGGGATACAATCAGAGCTGAAACTGATCACAAACCGCTAATAGCCATTTCTCCAACATTGGTGTGTCCGGTCCACGGCGTCATCCTTACTTGTGGGATATCTCTTCCCCAACAGGAAATGGCAAAGAGTCCCAGCAAAGCTGGCCATATAGTCCCTCCTAGGCTCCGCCCACCCCAGTCATTCTCTTTGCCGTTGCACAGGCAACATCTCCACGGAGATGGTTAAGAGTTTTTTGGTGTTTGTTACACAATTTGGACGTAGTCCGTGCTCTAAAATTCTATTTAGAGGCTACAAAAGATTTCAGACAAACATCTTCCTTGTTTGTTGTTTATTCTGGTAAAAGGAGAGGTCAAAAAGCGACTTCTACCTCTCTTTCCTTTTGGCTTAAAAGCATCATCCGATTGGCTTATGAGACTGCCGGACGGCAGCCTCCTGAAAGAATCACAGCTCACTCCACTAGGGCTGTGGCTTCCACATGGGCCTTCAAGAACGAGGCTTCTGTTGACCAGATATGTAAGGCAGCGACTTGGTCTTCACTGCACACTTTTGCCAAATTTTACAAATTTGATACTTTTGCTTCTTCGGAGGCTATTTTTGGGAGAAAGGTTTTGCAAGCTGTGGTGCCTTCCGTTTAGGTAACCTGATTTGCTCCCTCCCTTCATCCGTGTCCTAAAGCTTTGGTATTGGTTCCCACAAGTAAGGATGACGCCGTGGACCGGACACACCAATGTTGGAGAAAACAGAATTTATGCTTACCTGATAAATTACTTTCTCCAACGGTGTGTCCGGTCCACGGCCCGCCCTGGTTTTTTAATCAGGTCTGATGAATTATTTTCTCTAACTACAGTCACCACGGTACCATATGGTTTCTCCTATATATATTTCCTCCTGTCCATCGGTCGAATGACTGGGGTGGGCGGAGCCTAGGAGGGACTATATGGCCAGCTTTGCTGGGACTCTTTGCCATTTCCTGTTGGGGAAGAGATATCCCACAAGTAAGGATGACGCCGTGGATCGGACACACCGTTGGAGAAAGTAATTTATCAGGTAAGCATAAATTCTGTTATTCAAAAAGCCCCTTTTATGTGCTCCCAAGCGTTTGCAGAGCATGATGCTTACATTGCAGCATTACAACCTCAATGTTGTCTACAAGCCAGAATGTGAAATGTATATAAGTGATACCCTGAGCAGAGCTACAACGGATCATGTGGTACCCGGAGGTGAGCATGAGCATCATACAGTTTGTTTGCTGCAATAGGAACAAACTTTCTTTGCTGAAGTCAATCAAGCGGACTATCTAAATGTCACAGATCAGTGGCTACATCAGCTCATACAGCACACAGACAGAGATGCAACTTTACAAGCACTGAAGTCTATTGTTCTGATTGGGTGGCCAGATGAAAAGGATGCAGCACCTGCAATTGTGAAAGAATATTGGTCCTTCAGAGATGAGATCAGCGTACAAAATGGTATCTTATACAAAGGTCCAAGAGTCATAATACCAAAGTCACTTAGAGCAGAGATGTTATTACGCATACACTCAAGTCACATTGGGGGTGAGGCATGCTACAGACAAGCTTGTGATACTCTTTACTGGCCCAACATGCAAGGTGAAATCAAAGACTTTGTCGGCAATTGTCCCACTTGCAATGAATATGCACATTTGCAACAAAAAAAAACCATGATGTCACATGAGATACCTAAACGTCCTTGGCAGATCGTCAGTATAGACTTATTCAACTACGCAGGAAAAGAATATCTGATATTAGTTGATCATTACTCAGACTTCTGGGAAATTGAACTTCTTCCTGACTTATCCACTGAAACTACAGTTAAGAGGTGCAAGGCTCATTTTGCACGTCATGGACAACCAGATAAAGTGATCTCTGATAACGGCCCTCAGTTTGCAAGCTTACAATTCAGGAAATTTGCCACTGAATGGGAGTTTGAGCATGTGACTTCTTCACCACGTCATCCACAGGCTAACGGCAAAGCTGAATCTGCTGTGAAGATTGTTAAAAATGTATGCAAGAAAGCACAAAGTGATGGTAAAGACCCATGGAAGGCCATCTTACATTGGAGAAACACTCCAACCGAGGGCATGGATAGTAGTCCGGCACAGAGACTGATGTCAAGGAGATTAAAGACCTCCTTACCAGTTGCCAACAAGCTACTTGAACCCTCTGTGATACATGGTATACCAGAAAAGTTACGACTTAAGAGGCAAGTGTTCAAGGCACGATATGACACATCTGCCAGAGATTTGCCTGAATTGAATATTGGGGAACGAATCCGTATGAAACCCCTGCCTGGAGATCGAACAAGTCGTTGGAGAATGGGTACCTGTCTGCAAAAAGTTGCACCACGCTCCTATCTTGTGGACATTGAAGGAACCCTCTATCGCCGCAATCGTGTGGATCTGCGAGTGGCTGAGCAGCCTGATTCTCAATATCCAGTTGACAGGCCAGACTCATCTGATATTATAAGGGCACACTCACCCATTGACAGTAAGGAATGTACAGAGGTGATGCCACAGACTAATATTAATGACAATCCTGAGAAAGCAGGTATACCTCATGGCAGTCAAGCACAGAGCATGCCAGCAAGTATTGAGAAGAGCCCATTAACCTCAGAGAGGGCTAAGAAACTCTTTGTACAAGGAGGGCCAGTCTTCACCCGTAATGGCAGACATTCACAACCGCCCAAGAGACTTAACCTGTAGAATGTGTTATTACAAGGACTCATCCAAATTTCACAATGTTGATTTATTAACACTAAAAGAGGGAGATGTTATGGGTGTTATGTTTAGCTTATATGCAACTCTATGATTTATTTCTATTGCACTTGTTTTCCTGTTTGGCATTTCCTGTTCCTGTTAGTTCTCTGCTAAGATCATGGCTTCTGTACACTAATGCCTTGTACTGTCATTATTTACACCACATGAAACATGTTGTATGAGAGTGTGTTTGTGTGTTATATGATAGAGTGTGTGCGTTGTATGAGAGTGTGGTGTGTGTGTGTGTTATATGAGAGTGTGTGTGCTGTTGTGTGTGTGTTTGTTGTATGAGAGTGTTGTTTGTGTGTGTTGTATGAGAGTGTTGTTTGTGTGTGTTATATGAGAGTATGTGTGGTATGGGTCAGGAAAGGGGAGTAGTAGTGAAACTATGGACTGGGCGATGACAGGGGCCAGGCTGGGGAGTAGCAGAAAATGAAAAACTAATAACTGGGCGGTGACAGGGGCCGTGCTGCTGTTCGTTCCCCCTTCCTCTGGGAGATTCTGTCTCTGCCTCCAGGGTGGGCAAGCAGGCAGCGGCCGTTTTTAACATGATTTAAGGGGGGCCCTGCCCCCCATCCCAGCCCGCCCCTGGCTTTCTCCTTAGGGTTGCCATCTTTTCGAGGGGGGGGGGATACCAGTCATGTGCATTAACATACATTGGCATAAATAATTATACAGCATAAATCAGCAACTAAAGCTGCTACGACTGATTTTACATGATCACTGGTTTATAATTAGATACCAACATCCTTATACTTTAAATTTATTTAGGGCTAGATGGCAAGTGGCGCACTATATTAATGTGTGCCCATACGTACGTTAGATAACCAGCTATTACAAGTGGCTGGTTAATGCTACCGCGTGCTCACAGTTTGCACTTATTGCAATTAAACAGAGATCAGACCTCTGGTTAATAAAAAAATGACAGTACATAAAAAAAAAAAATACCATGTTTTTTTTGTGTTTTTTTTTAAACTGCACAAAGCAGTTATAAGGGGTTAAAATGAGGGGATGTGGGGTGTTAGAAAAAAAAACACCACTGAAAATGCCTTTACATAGAGGTCAATGGGGGACTGTGTTTTATCTATAAATATATATGTATACGCTTATATACATATATATTTATGTGTTAGTATGTGTATATATACACATATAAACATATAAATATATATGTATATAAGCATATACATATATTTTTATTTATTTGTTGGCCAACACTGCACTAGGTTGTTTCCCGTGGCTGCCGGCATGAAAACAAGGCTCCAAATGGAGCATATGGAAGTGCACACTCGTGAGCGCTTGGTTTGCGGCAATGCTAACGCAAGGCGAGTTCGCATTGCGCTGTACTTGTAATACCAGCGCACATTTACGTGCGATGGTATTACTGAGTGGAGCCCAAATATTGCACTTTCGTCAGCGCTCCACTCTTAGGCCCATATTTATCAAGGTCTGGCGGACCTGATCCGACACTGCGGATCAGGTCCGCCAGACCTCGTTGAATACCGCGAGCAATACGCTTGCCGTATTCAGCATTGCACCAGCAGCTCACAAGAGCTGCTGGTGCAACGCCGCCCCCTGCAGACTTGTGGCCAATAGGCCACCAGCAGGGGCGTGTCAATCAACCCGATTGTACTCGATCGGGTTGATTTCCGGCGATGTCTGTCCGCCTGCTCAGAGCAGGCGGACAGGTTATGGAGCAGCGGTCTTTGTGAGGCTCGCCAGAAACAAGGGGCATCAAGCTCCATTCGGAGCTTGATAAATATGCCCCTTAATCTGGCCCTTAATCTTTATTTTTAATTTTGAACTGGACCTTAAAATTACCGGCCATGTCTGTAGAATACTGGCTGGCTGGCAACCTTATTTATCCTGTGCAGAATTCATCTCACAAACCACAATATAAGTAAGAAAAACCAGCATATAAATTGTACTCTATCATGTAACAGAATGATTTTTATAGAAACAGCTCTAGAGTTGGTGAGGCCTTAGGCAAAATTCAAATATGACCTATCAATTGCTGTACAATTTTAACACGGGGCAGGCAGAAGATGGAGAGAAGTGTGGAGTCTGTACTTGACAACCAGATCAGAAAAAGGAAACAAACAAAGTACATTTTTTCTATGCCCCTCTGCTAGGCCAAATCATGAGTGAGGCCTTAGGCGGTCGCCTATTTGGCCTAACACTAGGGCTGCCTATGGCTGTGCACTCTGTTTGATGACTGTGAATCTGCAATTGTGAAAAATGTGTTCACTGCCTTTAACCCTTCGACTGCTGATAGCCTTACTGATGACTCTTTCACAAGTGCTGATGTCATGCAACAAAAGGGTGGTGATGCTTTGGGATCCCCGCATAGATCACTTACCGCTCTGGACTGGTTCCTGGTGGACTTGTTTCGAGAGTAAAGCAGCTGCAAGTTGGTTTAAAGATGGCAACCATTATGGAAAGTGATCAAGGGGCCAAGATTAACCAGGTTGGTGTGAAAGATTTGGAGCCGATCCCCGCTATGGGCTAGATTATGAGTGACGATAACTGTTGCACGCAAGCAAAAAGTGGTTTATCACGGCTCTTTGCATGCAGTATTACGAGTTGAAAGTAAACACGTTAATTTCAGCACAATTGGATTTAATGTGCGTCTGGATAGCGCAACCTCAGAGCTCTGGTTAAAGGGACATGAAACCCAAAATTTTTATTTCGTGATTTAGAAAGAGCATGTCATTTTAAACAACTTTCTAATTTACTTCTATTATCTAATTTGCTTCATTCTCTTGATATCACTTGCTGAAAAGCATATCTAGATATGCTCAGTAGCTGCTGATTGGTTGCTGCACATAGAAGCCTTGGCCTCTAGTTATGAAGGTCTGGCGGACCTGATCCGACACTGCGGATCAGGTCCGCCATACCTCGCTGAATACGGTGAGCAATACGCTCACCGTATTCAACATTGCACAAGCAGCTCACAAGAGCTGCTGGTGCAACGCCGCCCCCTGCAGACTTACGGCCAATCGGCCGCCAGCAGGGGGTGTCAATCAACCAGATCGTACTCAATCGGGTTGATTTCCGGCGATGTCTGTCCGCCTGCTCAGAGCAGGTGGACAGGTTATGGAGCAGCGGTAGGAGAAAAATGCAGGCACTACTCGGGGGTGAAAAACAAGCAGTAATTTATTGATTTAAGCCATACATAAAAGAAAACAGGCTTAAAAAAAAGGACAACAGCAGCATACAAACAGATAGATGGACACAGAGGGACTGACGGCATGACGCTAGAGCCTATGATTAAGCGCCACTAGGGGGCGCGAAACGCGTCAGGCCGTCAGTCCCTCTGTGTCCATCTATCTGTTTGTATGCTGCTGGTGTCCTTTTTTTAAGCCTGTTTTCTTTTATGTATGGCTTAAATCAATAAATTACTGCTTGTTTTTCACCCCCGAGTAGTGCCTGCATTTTTCTCCTGCATTACTTACCTTGGGCCTGATCTCCCTGGCTACGGCACTCCAGAGTAGCTGTCTCATTATTGGATGACCCCATGGTCTACCCGCAGTTCCGGTTCTGGATCAGTGCAGCCGCACGCCGAATCTTTCCTCTAACACTTTATGGAGCAGCGGTCTTTGTGACTGCTGCTTCATAACTGCTGTTTCTGGCGAGTCTGAAGACTCGCCAGAAACAGGGGCCATCAAGCTCCTTACAGAGCTTGTTACATAGAGCCCCTTGTGTGATTGGCTCACACATGTGCATTGCTATTTCTTCAACAAAGGATATCTAAAGAATTGAGCAAATTAGATAATAGAAGTAAATTGGAAAGTTGTTTAAAATTACATGCCCTATCTGAATCATGAAAGTTTAATTTTGACTAGACTGTCCCTTTAAGTCTCAAGTCTGATCCTCAAATGGGGTCAACCGGAGTTGGATCTCATGGCATCTCGACAGAATGCCAAGCTTCCGAGGTACGGGTCAAGGTCCAGGGATCCGCAGGTGGAACTGAGAGATGCTCTGGCAGTTCCTTGGTCCTTCAAGCTGGCATACCTGTTTCCTCCTTTTGCGCTTCTTCCTCGGGTCATTGCTCGAATCAAACAGGAGAGGGCTCCAGTGATCCTCATTGCTCCTGCCTGGCCTCGCAGGACTTGGTATGCGGACCTGGTAGGCATGTCGTCTCTGCCACCCTGGAGACTTCCGTTGCGGAAGGATCTTCTCATTCAAGCTCCCTTCTTTCACCCAAATCTAGTTTCTCTGAAGCTGACTACTTGGAGATTGAACGTTTAATTTTGTCAAAACAAGGTTTTTCAGATGCGGTCATTGAGACCTTGGTTCAGGCTCGTAAGCCGGTAACAAGAAAGATTTACCATAAGATATGGTGTAAATATCTTTATTGGTGCAAATTTAATGGCTACTCATGGAGTAAGATTAGGATTCCGAGAATTTTAGCTTTTCTCCAAGAGGGTTTGGAGAAGGGTTTGTCAGCTAGTTCCTTAAAGGGTCAAATTTCGACTTTGTCTATTTTGTTACATAAATGCCTAGCAGATGTTCCAGATGTTCAGTCTTTCTGTCAGGCTCTGGTCAGGATCAGACCTGTATTTAAGCCTATTGCTCCTCCATGGAGTCTTAATTTGGTTCTCAATGTTCTACGTTCAAGGGGTTCCGTTTTAACCTATGCATTCCTTGGATATTAAGTTTCTGTCTTGGAAAGTTTTATTTCTTGTTGCTATTTCCTCTGCTCGTAGAGTGTCCAAACTCTCGGCTTTGCAATGCGCTTCCCCTTATCTTATTTTTCATGCTGATAAGGTTGTTTTGCGTACCAAGTTGGGTTTTCTTCCTAAGGTAGTTTCTAATCGAAACATTAATCAGGAAATTGTTGTACCTTTGTTGTGTCCTAATCCTTCCTCTCAGAAGGAACGTCTTTTGCACAACCTTGTTGTTGTTCGTGCTTTAAAGTTTTATTTACAGGTGACTAAGGATTTTAAGGATCTTCTTTGTTTGTTGTTTTCTCAGGGAAGCGAAGGGGTCAAAAGGCTACGGCTATTTTGCTTTCTTTTTGGCTGAAGAGTATCATACGTTTTGCTTATGAAACCGCTGGGAAGCAGCCTCCTTAGAGGGTTACGGCTCATTCTACTAGAGCTGTGGCTTCTTCATGAGCATTCAAGAATGAATCTTCTATTGAACAGATTTGTAAAGCTGCTACTTGGTCGTCTCTTCACACTTTTTCTAAATTCTACAAATTTGATACTTTTGCCTCAGCTGAGACAGCTTTTGGGAAAAAGGTTCTTCAAGCAGTGGTGCCTTCTGTTTAGGTATCCTGTCTTGTCCCTCCCGTATCATCTGTGTCTTCTAAGCTTGGGTATTGTATCCCATAAGTAATGAAGATGATCCGTGGACTCGTCATGTCCTTAAGAGGAAAAGAAAATTTATGCTTACCTGATAAATTTGTTTCCTCTTGGACATGATGAGTCCACGGCCCGCCCAGTCTTTTTAGACAGGATGTTATTTTCTAAACTTCAGACACCTCTGCACCTTTGGCTTTTCCTTTCTCTTCCTAACTTTGGTCGAATGACTGGGTTGGAGGGGAAGGGAGGGGCTATTTAACAGCTTTGCTGTAGGTGCTCTTTGCCGCCTCCTGCAGACCAGGAGGTGAATATCCCATAAGTAATGAAGATGATCCGTGAACTCGTCATGTCCAAGAGGAAACAAATTTATCAGGTAAGCATACATTTTCTTTTTTTGCAGTCATAGCTCCACAATATTACAGATGAGTGTGCGCCATTTTATTACTACATATGTCTCCTATATATGGGCTACATTACAAGTTGCGCCGTAATTAAACCTTCCGCTCGAGCATTTATTAGGCAAGAAGAAAGTTTTTTGCGCTCTTATTATGAGTTGACAGTAAACTGTTTCCGCTCGCATGCTAAACCGACAAGTGCAAAAAGACGAAGTTAGGATATGGCGTGTGCATTCACGTATTCCCCCATAGAAGTCAATGGAGAGAAAAAAGTGTGGGGGGGAAACTAACACCCCACTCTTGCGCAAACACGATTACATATTCTCGGAAAACCTTACATGAAAATATGAATATTTTGCATTTCAATGTTCTTCACATAGAAGTATATGTTCTGTTTATTCATAAATACATATTTCTACAATCTACATATATCTGATGTTTGGTACAATATATATCTATACCTATATATATATATATATATATATATATATATATATATATATATATATGAAAAACAAGATGAAAAAGGCCCTCACTGGTGTATGTAATAAAATATAACCTTTAATTAGATCAAATAAACGTTTCGAGAACATTACGTTCCCTTTGTCAAATGCCAGATATAGCAAGAAAAATACAGAGCTATATAACAGTATTACTAAACCGTCACCTTAAATACCCTCAAATGAAGTGTCAAGATGCTACGCCGCAACCGCGGCCCACGTGCAGTGTCCAAGAGTGATGACGTCATCAGCGTGAGACACTCACTGATGTGAACATTAAGGGGGCGTGAAGGACCTGTCAGTTACATGGCCAATGAAAAAAGACGCCGGTACCCTGTCAAAAATACATTGAACAATCGTTATTCACAAGACATATTCTAGTGGGGTATACAACAGTAAGTCACTCAAAAAGGCACACTGCACAGAGACTATATTAAAAATAATAAAAACATATTAATAAAATCTGATAAGCAATTTCTAAGGGAACTTATTTCTGAATCTACTTATGTGTATATTAAATGGTCATTCAGCGGACCACTATTTAATCCAAAAAACATGGCAATACTTATTTGACTTTACTATATATATATATATATATATATATATATATATATATATATATATATATATGTCATGACTATATATAGGTATAGATATATACAGATATATTTATATATATATACTGTATGTATATATATATATATATATATATAAATACTGTATCTATTTATAAATACATAGTACTATGTACAGTAAATAAACAGTATAACACTTTATTAAAAATGTATATTCCATAAATATCTTTTTTCATGTTTCATCTGCTTAACTGCAAAGGGCTCCAAAGCACTTATATATATATATGTCTATATAGGTATTTATATATGTGTGTGTATATATATAACATAATTTATGTAAGAACTTACCTGATAAATTAATTTCTTTCATATTAGCAAGAGTCCATGAGCTAGTGACGTATGGGATATACATTCCTACCAGGAGGGGCAAAGTTTCCCAAACCTCAAAATGCCTATAAATACACCCCTCACCACACCCACAATTCAGTTTAACGAATAGCCAAGAAGTGGGGTGATAAGAAAGGAGCGAAAGCATCAAAAATAAGGAATTGGAATAATTGTGCTTTATACAAAAAAATCATAACCACCACAAAAAGGGTGGGCCTCATGGACTCTTGCTAATATGAAAGAAATAAATTTATCAGGTAAGTTCTTACATAAATTATGTTTTCTTTCATGTAATTAGCAAGAGTCCATGAGCTAGTGACGTATGGGATAGCAGATACCCAAATCAAAAAGTTTTAATCTTATAATGAAAAAAACTGAAATTATCAGCAGAAGAATCAAACTGAAACAGCTGCCTGAAGTACTTTTCTACCAAAAACTGCTTCAGAAGAAGAAAAAAACATCAAAATGGTAGAATTTAGTAAAAGTATGCAAAGAAGACCAAGTTGCTGCTTTGCAAATCTGATCAACAGAAGCTTCATTCCTAAAAGCCCAGGAAGTAGAAACTGACCTAGTAGAATGAGCCGTTATCCTTTGAGGCGGGGACTTACCCGACTCTACATAAGCATGATGAATCAAAGACTTTAACCAAGATGCCAAGGAAATGGCAGAAGCCTTCTGACCTTTCCTGGAACCAGAAAAGATAACAAATAGACTAGAAGTCTTTCTAAAACCTTTAGTAGCTTCAACATAATATTTCAAAGCTCTTACTACATCCAAAGAATGTAAAGATCTCTCCATAGAATTCTTAGGATTAGGACACAATGAAGGGACAACAATTTCTCTACTAATGTTGTTAGAATTCACAACCTTAGGTAAAAATTAAAATGAAGTCCGCAACACCGCCTTATCCTGATGAAAAATCAGAAAAGGAGATTCACAAGAAAGAGCAGATAACTCAGAAACTCTTCTAGCAGAAGAGATGGCCAAAAGGAACAACACTTTCCAAGAAAGTAATTTAATATCCAGAGAATGCATAGGTTCAAACGGAGGAGCCTGTAAAGCCCTCAGAACCAAATTAAGACTCCAAGGAGGAGAGATTGACTTAATGACAGGCTTGATACGAACCAAAGCCTGTACAAAACAATGAATATCAGGATGATTAGCAATCTTTCTGTGAAAAAGAACAGAAAGAGCAGAGATTTGACCTTTCAAAGAGCTTGCAGACAAACCCTTATCCAAACCATCCTGAAGAAACTGTAAAATCCTAGGAATTCTAAAAGAATGCCAAGAGAATTTATGAGAAGAACACCAAGAAATGTAAGTCTTTCAGACTCTGTAATAAATCTTTCTAGACACAGACTTACGAGCCTGTATCATAGTATTAATCACTGAGTCAGAGAAACCTCTATGACTAAGAATCAAGTGTTCAATCTCCATACCTTCAAATTTAATGATTTGAGATCCTGATGGAAAAATGGGCCTTGAGATAGATGGTCTGGCCTTAACGGAAGTGTCCAAGGTTGGCAACTTGCCATCCGAACGAGATCCGCATACCAAAACCTGTGAGGCCATGCTGGAGCCACCAGCAATACAAACGAACGTTCCATTAGAATTTTGGAAATCACTTTTGGAAGAAGAACTAGAGGTGGAAAGATATAAGCAGGTTGATAATTCCAAGGAAGTGACAACGCGTCCACTGCTTCCGCCTGAGGATCCCTGGATCTGGACAGATACCTGGGAAGTTTCTTGTTTAGATGAGAGGCCATCAGATCTATTTCTGGAAGTCCCCAGATTTGAACAATCGGAAGAAATACCTCTGGGTGAAGAGACCATTCGCCCGGATGTAACGTCTGGCGACTGAGATAATCCGCTTCCCAATTGTCTACACCTGGGATGTGAACCGCAGAGATTAGACAGGAGCTGGATTCCGCCCATACAAGTATCCGAGATACTTCTTTCATAGCCTGAGGACTGTGAGTCCCATCTTGATGATTGACATATGCCACGGTTGTGACATTGTCTGTCTGAAAACAAATAAACGATTCTCTCTTCAAAAGAGGCCAGAACTGAAGAGCTCTGAAAATCGCATGGAGTTCCAAAATATTGATTGGTAATTTCGCCTCCTGAAATTCCCAAACCCCCTGCGCTGTCAGAGATCCCCATACAGCTCCCCAACCTGAAAGACTTGCATCTATTGAGATCACAGTCCAGGTTGTACGAACAAAAGAGGCCCCTTGAATTAGACGATGGTGATTCAACCACCAAGTCAGAGAAGATCGAACATTGGAATTTAAGGATATTAATTGTGATATCTTTGTATAATCCCTGCACCACTGGTTCAGCATACAAAGCTGGAGAGGTCTCATGTGAAAGCGAGCAAAGGGGATCGCGTCCGATGCAGCAGTCATGAGACATAGAATTTCCATGCACAAAGCTACCGAAGGGAATGATTGAGACTGAAGGTTTCGACAAGCTGAAACCAACTTCAGACGTCTCTTTTCTGTTAGAGACAAAGTCATGGACACTGAATCTATTTGAAAACCCAAAAAGGTTACCTTTGTCTGAGGAATCAAGGAACTCTTTGGTAAATTGATCCTCCAACCATGTCTTTGAAGAAACAACACAAGTTGATTCGTATGAGATTCGGCAGAATGTAAAGACTGAGCAAGTACCAAGATATCGTCCAAATAAGGAAATACCGCAATACCTTGTTCTCTGATTACAGAGAGAAGGGCACCGAGAACCTTTGAAAAGATCCTTGGAGCTGTTGCTAGGCCAAACGGAAGGGCAACAAACTGGTAATGCTTGTCTAGAAAAGAGAATCTCAGGAACTGATAGTGATCTGGATGAATTGGAATATGAAGATATGCATCCTGTAAGTCTATTGTAGACATATAATGCCCTTGCTGAACAAAAGGCAGAATAGTCCTTATAGTCACCATTTTGAATGTTGGTATCCTTACATAATGATTCAATATTTTTAGATCCAGAACTGGTCTGAAGGAATTCTCCTTCTTTGGTACAATGAATAGATTTGAGTAAAACCCCAGACCCCGTTCCAGAACTGGAACTGGCACAATTACCCCAGCCAACTCTAGGTCTGAAACACATTTCAGAAATGCCTGAACCTTCACTGGGTTTACTGGAATGCGTGAGAGAAAAAATCTTCTCACAGGTGGCCTTACCTTGAAACCTATTCTGTACCCTTGTGAAACAATGTTCTGAATCCAAAGACTGTGAATCGAATTGAACCAAATATCTTTGAACAATCGTAACCTGCCCCCTACCAGTTGTGCTGGAATGAGGGCTGCACCTTCATGCAAATTTGGGAGCTGGTTTTGACTTTCTAAAAGGCTTGGATTTATTCCAGACTGGAGAAGGTTTCCAAACGGAAACCGTTCCTTTAGGGGAAGGGTCAGGCTTCTGTTCCTTATTCTGACGAAAGGAACGAAAACGATTAGCAGCCCTATATTTACCTTTTTGTCCTGAGGTTGAAATTATAGAATCCAACTGTGAACCAAATAATTTATTACCTTGGAAAGAAAGAGAAAGCAAAGTTGACTTAGAAGTCATATCTGCATTCCAAGATTTAAGCTATAAAGCTCTTCTAGCTAAAATAGCTAAAGACATATACCTGACATCAATTCTAATGATATCAAAAACAAATAAAGTTATTAGCAGGTTGAAGAAGTTTAACAATGCTATAAGCATTATGGTCTGACACTTGTTGCGCTAAAGCCTCCAACCAGAAAGTGGAAGCTGCAGCAACATCAGCCAAAGAAATAGCAGGTCTAAGAAGATTACCTGAACATAAATAAGCTCTCCTTAGAAAGGATTCAAGCTTCCTATTTAAAGGATCCTTAAAGGAAGTACTATCCGCCGTAGGAATAGTAGTACATTTAGCAAGAGTAGAGATAGCCCCATCAACTTTAGGGATTTTGTCCCAAAATTCTAATCTATCAGATGGCACAGGGTACAATTTCTTAAACCTTGGAGAAGGAGTAAATGAAGTACCCAGACTATTCTATTCCCTAGAAATTACTTCTGAAATAGCATCAGGAACTGGAAAAACTTCTGGAATAACTACATGAGGCTTAAAAACTGAATTTAAACGCTTAGTAGATTTAGTATCAAGAGGACTAGACTCCTCCATATCTAATGCAATCAACACTTCTTTAAGTAAAGAACGAATAAACTCCATCTTAAATAAATATGAAGATTTATCAGTGTCAATATCTGAAGCAGAATCTTCTGAACCAGATAGATCCTCATCAGAAACAGATAAGTCAGAATGATGGCGGTCACATAAAAATTCATCTGAAATATGAGAAGTTTTAAAAGACCTTTTACGTTTACTGGAAGGAGGAATAACAGACAGAGCCTTCCTAATAGAATTAGAAACAAATTCTTTTACATTAACAGGAACTTCCTGAACACTAGATGTTGAAGGAAAAACAACAGGTAAAGGATTATTACTAATGGAGACACTATCTGCGTTAGAAAGTTTATCATGACAACTAACACAAACTATAGCCGGAGGAACAGTTACCAAAAGTTTACAACAAATGCACTTAACTTTGGTAGAACCAGCATCAGGCAGCATCTTTCCAGAAGTAGATTCTGATCCAGGGTCAGGTTGTGACATCTTGCAATATGTAATAGAAAAAACAACATATAAAGCAAAATTATCAAATTCCTTAAATGACAGTTTCAGGAATGGGAAAAGATGCAAAATAAACAAGCCTCTAGCAACCAGAAGCAATGAAAAAGTGAGACTTAAATAATGTGAAAAAAGGTGGAGACCAGAATGACGCCCACATTTTTTGGCGCCAAGTATGACGCCCGCATTATTTATCCAAGAGGAAACAAATTTATCAGGTAAGCATACATTTTCTTTTTTTGCAGTCATAGCTCCACAATATTACAGATGAGTGTGCGCCATTTTATTACTACATATGTCTCCTATATATGGGCTACATTACAAGTTGCGCCGTAATTAAACCTTCCGCTCGAGCATTTATTAGGCAAGAAGAAAGTTTTTTGCGCTCTTATTATGAGTTGACAGTAAACTGTTTCCGCTCGCATGCTAAACCGACAAGTGCAAAAAGACGAAGTTAGGATATGGCGTGTGCATTCACGTATTCCCCCATAGAAGTCAATGGAGAGAAAAAAGTGTGGGGGGGAAACTAACACCCCACTCTTGCGCAAACACGATTACATATTCTCGGAAAACCTTACATGAAAATATGAATATTTTGCATTTCAATGTTCTTCACATAGAAGTATATGTTCTGTTTATTCATAAATACATATTTCTACAATCTACATATATCTGATGTTTGGTACAATATATATCTATACCTATATATATATATATATATATATATATATATATATATATATGAAAAACAAGATGAAAAAGGCCCTCACTGGTGTATGTAATAAAATATAACCTTTAATTAGATCAAATAAACGTTTCGAGAACATTACGTTCCCTTTGTCAAATGCCAGATATAGCAAGAAAAATACAGAGCTATATAACAGTATTACTAAACCGTCACCTTAAATACCCTCAAATGAAGTGTCAAGATGCTACGCCGCAACCGCGGCCCACGTGCAGTGTCCAAGAGTGATGACGTCATCAGCGTGAGACACTCACTGATGTGAACATTAAGGGGGCGTGAAGGACCTGTCAGTTACATGGCCAATGAAAAAAGACGCCGGTACCCTGTCAAAAATACATTGAACGATCGTTATTCATAAGACATATTCTAGTGGGGTATACAACAGTAAGTCACTCAAAAAGGCACACTGCACAGAGACTATATTAAAAATAATAAAAACATATTAATAAAATCTGATAAGCAATTTCTAAGGGAACTTATTTCTGAATCTACTTATGTGTATATTAAATGGTCATTCAGCGGACCACTATTTAATCCAAAAAACATGGCAATACTTATTTGACTTTACTATATATATATATATATATATATATATATATATATATATATATATATATATATATATATATGTCATGACTATATATAGGTATAGATATATACAGATATATTTATATATATATACTGTATGTATATATATATATATATATATATATAAATACTGTATCTATTTATAAATACATAGAACTATGTACAGTAAATAAACAGTATAACACTTTATTAAAAATGTATATTCCATAAATATCTTTTTTCATGTTTCATCTGCTTAACTGCAAAGGGCTCCAAAGCACTTATATATATATGTCTATATAGGTATTTATATATGTGTGTGTATATATATAACATAATTTATGTAAGAACTTACCTGATAAATTAATTTCTTTCATATTAGCAAGAGTCCATGAGCTAGTGACGTATGGGATATACATTCCTACCAGGAGGGGCAAAGTTTCCCAAACCTCAAAATGCCTATAAATACACCCCTCACCACACCCACAATTCAGTTTAACGAATAGCCAAGAAGTGGGGTGATAAGAAAGGAGCGAAAGCATCAAAAATAAGGAATTGGAATAATTGTGCTTTATACAAAAAAATCATAACCACCACAAAAAGGGTGGGCCTCATGGACTCTTGCTAATATGAAAGAAATGAATTTATCAGGTAAGTTCTTACATAAATTATGTTTTCTTTCATGTAATTAGCAAGAGTCCATGAGCTAGTGACGTATGGGATAGCAGATACCCAAATCAAAAAGTTTTAATCTTATAATGAAAAAAACTGAAATTATCAGCAGAAGAATCAAACTGAAACAGCTGCCTGAAGTACTTTTCTACCAAAAACTGCTTCAGAAGAAGAAAAAAACATCAAAATGGTAGAATTTAGTAAAAGTATTCAAAGAAGACCAAGTTGCTGCTTTGCAAATCTGATCAACAGAAGCTTCATTCCTAAAAGCCCAGGAAGTAGAAACTGACCTAGTAGAATGAGCCGTTATCCTTTGAGGCGGGGACTTACCCGACTCTACATAAGCATGATGAATCAAAGACTTTAACCAAGATGCCAAGGAAATGGCAGAAGCCTTCTGACCTTTCCTGGAACCAGAAAAGATAACAAATAGACTAGAAGTCTTTCTAAAACCTTTAGTAGCTTCAACATAATATTTCAAAGCTCTTACTACATCCAAAGAATGTAAAGATCTCTCCATAGAATTCTTAGGATTAGGACACAATGAAGGGACAACAATTTCTCTACTAATGTTGTTAGAATTCACAACCTTAGGTAAAAATTAAAATGAAGTCCGCAACACCGCCTTATCCTGATGAAAAATCAGAAAAGGAGATTCACAAGAAAGAGCAGATAACTCAGAAACTCTTCTAGCAGAAGAGATGGCCAAAAGGAACAACACTTTCCAAGAAAGTAATTTAATATCCAGAGAATGCATAGGTTCAAACGGAGGAGCCTGTAAAGCCCTCAGAACCAAATTAAGACTCCAAGGAGGAGAGATTGACTTAATGACAGGCTTGATACGAACCAAAGCCTGTACAAAACAATGAATATCAGGATGATTAGCAATCTTTCTGTGAAAAAGAACAGAAAGAGCAGAGATTTGACCTTTCAAAGAGCTTGCAGACAAACCCTTATCCAAACCATCCTGAAGAAACGGTAAAATCCTAGGAATTCTAAAAGAATGCCAAGAGAATTTATGAGAAGAACACCAAGAAATGTAAGTCTTTCAGACTCTGTAATAAATCTTTCTAGACACAGACTTACGAGCCTGTATCATAGTATTAATCACTGAGTCAGAGAAACCTCTATGACTAAGAATCAAGTGTTCAATCTCCATACCTTCAAATTTAATGATTTGAGATCCTGATGGAAAAATGGGCCTTGAGATAGATGGTCTGGCCTTAGCGGAAGTGTCCAAGGTTGGCAACTTGCCATCCGAACGAGATCCGCATACCAAAACCTGTGAGGCCATGCTGGAGCCACCAGCAATACAAACGAACGTTCCATTAGAATTTTGGAAATCACTTTTGGAAGAAGAACTAGAGGTGGAAAGATATAAGCAGGTTGATAATTCCAAGGAAGTGACAACGCGTCCACTGCATCCGCCTGAGGATCCCTGGATCTGGACAGATACCTGGGAAGTTTCTTGTTTAGATGAGAGGCCATCAGATCTATTTCTGGAAGTCCCCAGATTTGAACAATCTGAAGAAATACCTCTGGGTGAAGAGACCATTCGCCCGGATGTAACGTCTGGCGACTGAGATAATCCGCTTCCCAATTGTCTACACCTGGGATGTGAACCGCAGAGATTAGACAGGAGCTGGATTCCGCCCATACAAGTATCCGAGATACTTCTTTCATAGCCTGAGGACTGTGAGTCCCATATTGATGATTGACATATGCCACGGTTGTGACATTGTCTGTCTGAAAACAAATAAACGATTCTCTCTTCAGAAGAGGCCAGAACTGAAGAGCTCTGAAAATCGCACGGAGTTCCAAAATATTGATTGGTAATTTCGCCTCCTGAAATTCCCAAACCCCCTGCGCTGTCAGAGATCCCCATACAGCTCCCCAACCTGAAAGACTTGCATCTATTGAGATCACAGTCCAGGTTGTACGAACAAAAGAGGCCCCTTGAATTAGACGATGGTGATTCAACCACCAAGTCAGAGAAGATCGAACATTGGGATTTAAGGATATTAATTGTGATATCTTTGTATAATCCCTGCACCACTGGTTCAGCATACAAAGCTGGAGAGGTCTCATGTGAAAGCGAGCAAAGGGGATCGCGTCCGATGCAGCAGTCATGAGACATAGAATTTCCATGCACAAAGCTACCGAAGGGAATGATTGAGACTGAAGGTTTCGACAAGCTGAAACCAACTTCAGACGTCTCTTTTCTGTTAGAGACAAAGTCATGGACACTGAATCTATTTGAAAACCCAAAAAGGTTACCTTTGTCTGAGGAATCAAGGAACTCTTTGGTAAATTGATCCTCCAACCATGTCTTTGAAGAAACAACACAAGTTGATTCGTATGAGATTCGGCAGAATGTAAAGACTGAGCAAGTACCAAGATATCGTCCAAATAAGGAAATACCGCAATACCCTGTTCTCTGATTACAGAGAGAAGGGCACCGAGAACCTTTGAAAAGATCCTTGGAGCTGTTGCTAGGCCAAACGGAAGGGCAACAAACTGGTAATGCTTGTCTAGAAAAGAGAATCTCAGGAACTGATAGTGATCTGGATGAATTGGAATATGAAGATATGCATCCTGTAAGTCTATTGTAGACATATAATGCCCTTGCTGAACAAAAGGCAGAATAGTCCTTATAGTCACCATTTTGAATGTTGGTATCCTTACATAATGATTCAATATTTTTAGATCCAGAACTGGTCTGAAGGAATTCTCCTTCTTTGGTACAATGAATAGATTTGAGTAAAACCCCAGACCCCGTTCCAGAACTGGAACTGGCACAATTACCCCAGCCAACTCTAGGTCTGAAACACATTTCAGAAATGCCTGAACCTTCACTGGGTTTACTGGAATGCGTGAGAGAAAAAATCTTCTCACAGGTGGCCTTACCTTGAAACCTATTCTGTACCCTTGTGAAACAATGTTCTGAATCCAAAGACTGTGAATCGAATTGAACCAAATATCTTTGAACAATCGTAACCTGCCCCCTACCAGTTGTGCTGGAATGAGGGCTGCACCTTCATGCAAATTTGGGAGCTGGTTTTGACTTTCTAAAAGGCTTGGATTTATTCCAGACTGGAGAAGGTTTCCAAACGGAAACCGTTCCTTTAGGGGAAGGGTCAGGCTTCTGTTCCTTATTCTGACGAAAGGAACGAAAACGATTAGCAGCCCTATATTTACCTTTTTGTCCTGAGGTTGAAATTATAGAATCCAACTGTGAACCAAATAATTTATTACCTTGGAAAGAAAGAGAAAGCAAAGTTGACTTAGAAGTCATATCTGCATTCCAAGATTTAAGCTATAAAGCTCTTCTAGCTAAAATAGCTAAAGACATATACCTGACATCAATTCTAATGATATCAAAAACAAATAAAGTTATTAGCAGGTTGAAGAAGTTTAACAATGCTATAAGCATTATGGTCTGACACTTGTTGCGCTAAAGCCTCCAACCAGAAAGTGGAAGCTGCAGCAACATCAGCCAAAGAAATAGCAGGTCTAAGAAGATTACCTGAACATAAATAAGCTCTCCTTAGAAAGGATTCAAGCTTCCTATTTAAAGGATCCTTAAAGGAAGTACTATCCGCCTTAGGAATAGTAGTACATTTAGCAAGAGTAGAGATAGCCCCATCAACTTTAGGGATTTTGTCCCAAAATTCTAATCTATCAGATGGCACAGGGTACAATTTCTTAAACCTTGGAGAAGGAGTAAATGAAGTACCCAGACTATTCTATTCCCTAGAAATTACTTCTGAAATAGCATCAGGAACTGGAAAAACTTCTGGAATAACTACATGAGGCTTAAAAACTGAATTTAAACGCTTAGTAGATTTAGTATCAAGAGGACTAGACTCCTCCATATCTAATGCAATCAACACTTCTTTAAGTAAAGAACGAATAAACTCCATCTTAAATAAATATGAAGATTTATCAGTGTCAATATCTGAAGCAGAATCTTCTGAACCAGATAGATCCTCATCAGAAACAGATAAGTCAGAATGATGGCGGTCACATAAAAATTCATCTGAAATATGAGAAGTTTTAAAAGACCTTTTACGTTTACTGGAAGGAGGAATAACAGACAGAGCCTTCCTAATAGAATTAGAAACAAATTCTTTTACATTAACAGGGACATCCTGAACATTAGATGTTGAAGGAAAAACAACAGGTAAAGGATTATTACTAATGGAGACACTATCTGCGTTAGAAAGTTTATCATGACAACTAACACAAACTATAGCCGGAGGAACAGTTACCAAAAGTTTACAACAAATGCACTTAACTTTGGTAGAACCAGCATCAGGCAGCATCTTTCCAGAAGTAGATTCTGATCCAGGGTCAGGTTGTGACATCTTGCAATATGTAATAGAAAAAACAACATATAAAGCAAAATTATCAAATTCCTTAAATGACAGTTTCAGGAATGGGAAAAGATGCAAAATAAACAAGCCTCTAGCAACCAGAAGCAATGAAAAAGTGAGACTTAAATAATGTGAAAAAAGGTGGAGACCAGAATGACGCCCACATTTTTTGGCGCCAAGTATGACGCCCGCATTATTGGCCAAATACAACGCCCATATTTTTTGGCGCCAAGTATGACGCCACATCCTCTGACGTCAAAAACGACGCCCACATTTTTTGGCGCAAAAAAGTCTGTAACACACATACGTCAAAAAATTACGCAACCACGAACAAACTTCCGGCGTCAACTATGGCGCCGGAAATGACAGAATTTTGCGCCAAAAAAGTTTGCGCCAAGAATGACGCAATAATTTTCTGCCCCCGCGAGCCTAACAGCCCGCAGGGAAAAAAGTCAATTGAAAATTTTAAGGTAAGAAAAAAATTATTTATTCATATGCATTATACCAAATAATGAAACTGACAGTCTGAATGAAGGAATACTGATTATCCTGAATCATGGCAAATATAAGTTTAAACACATATATTTAGAACTTTACATATAAAGTGCCCAACCATAGCTTAGAGTGTCACAAAAAATAAGACTTACTTACCCCAGGACACTCATCTACATGTTGTAGAAAGCCAAACCAGTACTGAAACGAGAATCAGCAGAGGTAATGGTATATATAAGAGTATATCGTCGATCTGAAAAGGGAGGTAAGAGATGAATCTCTACGACCGATAACAGAGAACCTATGAAATAGATCCCCTAGAGGAAGATCATGGTATTCAAATAGGCAATACTCTCTTCACAATAAATACACAATAAATACATATATACACATATCAATACATAATATACATACATATACATTTTTAAAGATGTATATGTATGTATCTCGATGTTAAAGCCCTTTGCAGCCTTTTTTTCTAACACCTGAGACCTCATATCTTTGAGCCCTTATAAGTTTTTTTGTGCAATTTTCAAAAATAATTTTTATTAGACATTGTTATGAGTGTACTTTGTTTTTTTGTTTTTTTTAATGTTTTTTTGTACATCTTTTTAGTTTCATGAGTTAACCAGAGCTCTGAAGTTGCTGTAATTATTCTAGCGTAAATCACGATCTTTCTCAAGCGATCACGTTTACTTTCAATTCGTATGCCATGACAAGCACAAACACTCGCGATAAACCCCTTATCGCTAGCGCTCTACTTGTGATCTGGCACATAGCTGTTTATCTTATTTCTAGCCTGTAACGTTGTGAGGATATTTTCCCTTTACTCTTTGCTTGACATTATGGTATAATGAGCACCCTCACAAATAGTTTATTTTAGAGTTTATATTGATTTATTGGGGCCTATTTATCAAAGGTCTTACGGACCTGATCCAACAGTGCGGATCAGGTCCGCAAGACCTCGCTGAATGCGGAGAGCAATACACTCACAAGAGCTGCTGGTGCAACGCCGCCCCTGCCTTGCAGACTCGCGGCCGCCAGCAGGGAGGTGTCAATCAACCCGATCGTACTCGATCGGGTTGATTTCCGGCGATTCCTGTCCGTCTCATCAGAGCAGTGGTTATAGGTGACAGTGGTTATAGTCGTACCTATTGCAGTTATATAGCTATGCAACAGCTATGCCACGTTATATTAGGTAACCTATAGGACACTTGTTTTCAAACCTGTTCTCAGGCCTCTCTAACAGGCCAGCTTTTCACGATTACCTTGGGTGAGAGCCAGTAAAATAATGTTTACTAATCAGCCGATTATTTCACCTGTGCTCTAGTTCAGATATCCTCAAAATCTGGCCTGATAGGGAGGTCTGAGGACAGGTTTGAAAACCAGTGCTAAAGGATAATAATTACTAAGGATAGCAATATAATTTATTCTATTTCCTGTTTAGTTAGTATCTACAATTCTAGTAGATAGTCTCCCGATTTACCATCAAAATGTGACCTTATCAGAAAACTGAGGTATCAGTTACTTTTTAAAGATATTTATCTCACTATACAGGGTTTTGTATGTGAAGGAAAGACACCTAAAATAAATCCCAAAGATTTTGCAAGATTTCTCTCCATGCCAGCAAGCTTTTGAATATCTGGCCCTTAGAACAGATTTGTGGAAAATGTATTCATGTTATGCCTCATTTTCTGTAATGGATGGCTGTACAAGTGACGTAACTGTGCAGGCGTATCTTTTTGTGACTTGTCGATCCTCATTTAAAAATTATTTTTAAAAATATATAATTTTAAAACATTTAGGGCTAGATTTCAAGTTTAGCGCAAAATATCCCTTCCGTGAAAAAAGCGATATTTGTGCTCAACTTAGTAATACCAGTGCACACAAATGTGTGCTGGTATTACAAGTGAGGTGCAACACGAATGCATTGCGCTCACGAGAGCGCACTTCCATAGGTTCCAAAAGGAGCCTCGTTCTCATGCTGTGAGACACTGCAGAGAACCAAACGCAGCAAAGGTGGTAGGTCGTGCAGCGATGAGCAGCAAATATAAATGTATATGCTTATATACATATATATTTATGTGTTTATATGAGTATATACACATATTAACACATACATAATATGTATATAAGCATATATATATATTTATTTACAGAAAACACAGTTCCCATAGACCACAATGTAAAATCTCTTTGCAGTGCCGTTTTTTTTTTCTAACACCCCACACCCGCCAACTTTAGCCCCCAAAAACTTCTTGGTGCAGTTATTTTTAATTCTTTTTATTTATTTTTTTAAATGGACCTCCCATTTTATTTTGGGGGAAATTGGGGGACATTTAAAAAAATGAACCAGAACCTCTGGTTAATTTTTTGAGCGCTAATTGCTACCGTGAGCTTGCGGTAACAATAACCAACCACTTGTAATGGCTGGTTATTTATCGCGCAACTATAAATTTGCCCATTTGCGGGCACGTGATAAAGTAGGGCTCCACTTGTAATCTAGCCCTTTAATATTTTTTTTAAAAGTATGCTTACACATTTTTTACACATGTGCAAATTCCCATCCTTACCTCTAGGAGGAGGTCAAAGATACCCCCACACCAGAGCGTTAACCCCTTAAAGGGACACTGAACCCAATTTTTTTCTTTTGTGATTCAGAAAGAGCATGCAATTATAAGCAACTTTCTAATTTACTCCTATTAGCAATTTTTCTTTGTTCTCTTGCTATATTTATTTGAAAAAGAAGGCATCTAAGTTTTTTGTTTGTTTCAGTACTATGGACAGCACTTTTTTATTGGTGGATGAATTTATCCACCAGTCAGCAAGGACAACCCAGGTTGTTCACCAAAAATGGGCCGGCATCTAAACTTACATTCTTGCAGTTCAAATAAAGATACCAAGAGAATGAAGAAAATTTGATAATAGGAGTAAATTAGAAAGTTTCTTAAAATGTCATGCTCTATCTGAATCACAAAAGAAAAAATTTGGGTACAGTGTCCCTTTAAGGACTGGGAATTTTAGAGAAAAAGTTGCCCAAAAGTATGAGAATTTAAAAAAAAAAATTATCACTCAATTTAAACCAAAATAGAGCCTTTCTTTTAGATGAAAAGTATATATTATGTATTGATCTAGGCACATTTTGGTATATTTCATGCCACCATTTCACTGCCAAATGCGATCATATAAAACAATTTTTACCTTTTTAACAAACTTTGGGTTTCTCACTGAAATTATTTACACACAACTACTACAGTCATAAGACAAATAGTTATAAAAGCTTCTCTGGGGCCTGCAGTGTAGGATCCCTATTTTAACCTCCTATAGTGCAGCCATTACAAGTTTTTCAAAACCCGACTTGTGCGTGTGATATGGTGCTTTTAAGCTCCATACCGCACAAAAAAAGCGCTGTTTTGACATGCTCATGCACGCTTCCCCTATAGACATCAATAGGGAAAGCGGGTCAGAAAAAAGTCTAACACCTGCAATCGCGGAATGAAAAGCTCCGTAACGCAGCCCCATTGATGTCTATGGGGAAAAAACACTAATGTTTAAACCCTAACATAAACCTCACGTCTAAACACCCCTAATCTGCCGCCCCCAGTATTGCCGACACCTACATAATGTTATTAACCCCTAATCTGCCACCCAGATATCGCCGCCACCTAAATAAAGTTATTAACCTCTAATCTGCCACTCCCGATATTGCCACCACTATACTAAAGTTATTAACCCCTATTCCCCTGCACCCCAACATCGCCTACACTATAATAAAGATATTAACCCCTATTCCGCCGCTCCCCGACATCGCCGCAACTAAATAAAGCTTTTAACCCCTAAACCGCCAGTTCCCACATCACAAAAATCTAAATTAAACTATTAACCCCTACACCTACCCCCAAACCTAACCCTAATACCCCCTAACTTTAACATAATTACAATAGAGCTAAATTAAACTTACAATTATTAAGTAAACTTACAATTATTAAGTAAATAATACCTATTTAAAACTAAATACATACTTACCTGTGAAATAAAACCTAAGCTAGCTATAATATAACTAATAGTTATGGTGTAGCTAGTTTAGGTTTTATTTTTATTTCACAGGTAAGTTTGTATTTATTTTAACTAGGTAGACTAGTTAGTAAATAGTTATTAACTATTTACTAATAAACTACCAAGGGCCCTTAAAGGGACAGTCTAGTATAAATTAAACTTTCATTATTCAGATAGGACTTTTAATTTTAATCAACTTTCCAATTTACTTTTATCATCAAATTAGCTTTTTTCTCTTGGTATTCTTTGTTTAAACTAAACATAGGCAGACTCATATGCTAATTTCTAAGCCTTTGAGGGCTGCCTCTTATCACATGCTTTTAAATCTCTTTTCAACACAAAGAGACAGAAAGTACACGTGGGCTATATAGATAACACTGTGTTCAGGCACAGAAAGTTATTTAAGATCTAGCACAATACAATGCTAAATTTAAGACAATAGATAATAAACAGTAACAGTCATGTGATCAGGGGGCTGGAAGAAGGTTCCTAGATACAAGGTAATCACAGAGGTAAAAAGTACATTAATATAACTGTGTTAGTTATGCAAAACTGGGGAATGGGTAATAAAGGGATTATCTATCTTTTAAAACTATAACAATTCTATGCTAGACTGTCCCTTTAAAAGGGCCTTTTGGGGACCCTTAAAAGGGCCTTTTGTAGGGCAGTGCCCTAAAGTTAACAGCTCTTTTGCTACAAAAACAAACACCCCCTAACAGTATACAAACCCACAAAATAAAAATAAAGTAAAACCTAATCTACCCATTGCCCTTAAAATGGCATTTAGATCTTTTACTGCCCAAGCTCTAATCTAAAAATAAAAACCCACCCCAAAACAAAAATACATACATTACACAAAATAACAAATGATCAGAAATAATAAAAAATATTCCTATTCTAATACCCATTTAAAAAAAGCACCCCAAAATAAAAAAACTGATCTAGAATAAACTACCAATAGCCCTTTAAAAGAGCCTTTTGTAGGGCATTGTCCTAAGTTAAACAGCTATTTTACCAACCCCCCCAACCCACAAAATAAAAAAAAACTATCTAAAAATCCTAAGATACCCATTGCCCTGAAAAGGGCATTTGGAAGGGCATTGCCCTTAAAAGGGCATTTAGCTATTTTACAAGCCCAAACCCTAATCTATAATAAAAACCCACCCAAAAAAACCTTAAAAACAGCCTAACACTAACCCCAGATGATCCACTTACAGTTTTTGAAGTTCGGCTTGAATGATCTTCATCCTGGCGGCGAAGTCCTCATCCAGGCGGCGAGAAGTCTTCATCCAGGCGGCCTCTTTAATCTTCATCCCGGCAGCAAAGTCCTCATCCAAGCGTCGAGAAGTCTTCATCCAGGCTGCCTCTTCAATCTTCATCCAGGCGGCATCTCCTATTTTGATCCCGGCGGCGCAGAGCGGGTCCATCCTGAAGACATTCGGCACGGAGCATCTTCTTTATACGGTCGCCGCCGTACATTGAATCTTCAATGCAAGGGAGTTTCAAAATGGCATCCCTTGCATTCCTATTGGCTGAAAATTTGAATCAGCTGTTCAAATCAGCCAATAGGATTTAAGCAGCTCTCATTCTATTGGCTGATTCGAATCAGCCAATAGAATGAGAGCTGCTTAAATCCTATTGGCTGATTTGAACAGACAATAGGATTTTAGCAGCTCTAATTCCTATTGGCTGATTCAAATTGTTCAGCCAATAGGAATGCAAGGGACGCCATCTTGAATCGCGTACCTTGCATTGAAGATTCAGTGTACGGCGGGGACCGTATGAAGAGGATGCTCCGCACCGGATGTTTTCAGGATGGACCCGCTCCTAGATAGAAGATGCCGCCAGGATGAAGATTGAAGAGGCCGCCAGGATGAAGACTTCTTGCCGCTTGGATGAGGACTTCGCCGCCGGGATAAAGATTGAAGAGGCCATCTGGATGAAGACTTCTCGCCGCCTGGATGAAGATCGTTCAAGCGTGATTTCAAAAACTGTAAGTGGATCTTCGGGGGTTAGTGATTTTTAAGGGTTTTCTTTGGGTGTTTTTTTTTTTTTAGTTTAGGGTTTGGGCTTATAAAAGAGCTAAATGCCCTTTTAAGGGCGATGCCCATCCAAATGCCCTTTTGAGGGCAATGGGTAGCTTAGGTTTTTTTTTAGAGTTAGGTTTTTTATTGTGGGGGGTTGGTTGGGTGGTGGGTTTTATTGTTGGGGGGTCTTTGTATTTTTACAAGTAAAAGAGCTGTTAAAAGGCCCTTTTAAGGACTATTGGTAGTTTATTGTAGGCTAGTTTAGGGGTTAATAGTTTACTTTAGTATATTTTGTTGTGTGGGCTTGCGGTTTAGGGTTTAATAGGTAATTATAGTTGCGGCTGTGTACGGCTTAATAACTTTAGTATAGTGGGGGTGATGTAGGCGGACAACAGATTAGGGGTTAATTATATTTAAATAGTGTTAGCGTTCCGGGAGGGTGGTGGTTTAGGGGTTAATACGTTTATTATAGTGGTGACGATGTCAGGGAGCGTTGGAATAGGGATTAATATATTTTTTTAGTGGCGGCTATATCAGGAGCGGCAAATAAGGGGTTAATAAATTTAATATAGTGTTTGTGATGCGGGAGGGCCTCGGTTTAAGGGTTAATAGGTAGTTTATCAGTGTTTAGTGTACTTTGTAGCAGTTTAGTTATGAGTTTTATCTTACAGATTTGTAGCGTAAAACTCATAACTACTGCTTTTAGATGGCGTTATGGATCTTGTCATTTTAGGCTGTAACGCAGGTTATTTAGCCTCACCGCAAAACTCGTAATGGCAGTGCTATGGAAATCCCATGAAAAAACGTAATTTTTACGAGTGCGGTACTGATGTTGCGTTACAGGCTAAAAGGCTTGTAATGGCTGCGGTGCTGTTTTAACACTGAAAATGCCATATTTTCAGCGTTAAAAGACAAACGCACAACTCATAATCTATCTGAATGTTTCTGTAGTGTAGTGGCCCTCCCCACCTCCCCCGTCCATGCAAAAATAGATTTAAAATACGTAATTGCTAGTCTTTTTTTTCTGCATGATATAAAATAACTCAGTCTCACCCAGTCAACACCAAAGTTGGTGGGAGTGGGGTGCTAGAAAAAAACGGCCCTGAAAAGTGGCTTTACATTGCGGTCTATGGGAACTGTGTGTTCCCAGTAAATATGCATATATAGTTTATGTGTTAATATGTGTATATACACATAAATATATTTGTATATAAGCATATACATGTTAAAATGCTGTGCTACTTATTCCCTTCGTTGTGTGAGGTTCTGTTTTTGCATTGTTAGAATATGGAAAAACATACATATGCGATCTGTCTATGTAAGGGAATGAAGACAGATGTTATAAGCTGATCTGGGAATACCTGAACATCCTCTAAGCTTTGTAAACGTATATTATTAAAGTGCCATTAGGAACATTTTCAGAGGGTCTATGATGGGGTTAGAATTTTTTATTTTTTTTCCCCTTAAAACATTATAACAAAATAAAACAAATAGCCAACGGGGCCATAACTAAGAACCAATCTAGAGAACACATTTAGGAAATCTATAACTTGACAAAACGTCGCCATCAACATAACGGTTAAAGTGTAGCGGATTTGTAAATTAGCCATGCAGCAGAAATATTCTATTATAATAATGAGGCTATTCTAATCAGCCAGTCAGGTCCAGAATATGTCCACTTAGCTGACACCTCTCCTATGTCTCAGAGCCCACAAAAAGTTAAGGCCATTGATCGCTTAGTTTTGCCTGCACGATAGCAGATATCTTTAAGTAAAGGATGTCACACGGTTTCTTTCTATCTCCAACTCCTGCGCAATATGTTCTTTTTGAACCTTGGATTCCATTACATTATTTGTGCAGGAAAGCGTGTCGGCATGGTACACAGCTATCTTCAAAATAAACGGCTCCATATTCAAAGGACACCATTGTGCCATTTTCACATTATAGCTCCCAAGGCAGATATTTTCCACAGCAGGGCAAGGAAGGTTCAATTTCTTATCCATCGCTTTGATCATCAAGTAGTCAGATGTAGTAGGCGTGAAGATAAAGCTTGTTGGAGCATTAACAGATCCCGTGGCCGCTGGTTTTAGGGCAGATCGATCAGAGGCTGTGTCCATTGTTACTCCAGTGTTAACTAATGTTGCATCGGCAGTGGCCTGTCTTAAGCTATGTGGTTTCTTATACAGTTGAACTTCATTTAGAAGTTCCCCTATTGATGCAGATAGGGAGTCAAATGAAGTTTCGAGCAGTTCAGTTAGGTTAGCAGTAATATGTTCCATTTTGTCAGGATATAAAAGAAGATGTGAACTATGGAAAACTATATACAGTGTGGCAGCACTAGGTCCCGCCACTGCGCCAGCCGGCTTCTATCAGTAGAAATTGCTTCTCGGTAGTCAAGAGATGGTAATCCTTGATCCTAAAAAGTTCCCAGACACAAATATTGTCAAGGGCAGTACGGATGGCTGGAGTTATGACCACCAAACGGTAACAACTTAGACTGAGCTACATAAGTTAGTGGCCATCTTGGAACGCCGCCCACTAGAAGTGCACCAGATAGATATTTTTAACACATCATTTGCAAATTCTATTCCTCCCCAATATATACTCTGGGTAAGGTCTCAGAACATGGAATGTACTCTGCTGACTTATTAAAGCTAACACTGCTAGATATGTGTCCCTAATTGGATTTATCAGATAACAACTTTAAAACAATTCACTTTATACTAACTTTATGCTTTGGCTGATATGTTATTCTATAGCAACACAACATAAATGTCCCTTTAACCCAAGTGAGTTACCAAGTGGTATAGTTTACCAGTTAGAGGGGAAAAAATTACACTTCACACACAAACATACACACACAGCTACAAACACACACAGACATTTCACACACAGCTACAAACATACATGTACTCCACACACACTGACACACAGCTACAAACACACATACACTCATAGAAACAAACATAGTCAGGCACACAGCTACAAACATAGACACTTCACACACAAACACTCTCACACACAGCTACAAACACACATGCTCATGCAAAAACACCCTGCAAATACTCAGATAACCTACACAAACTAACAAACACAAATTCAAACACAGTCAAGCACACAGCTACAAACACAGACAGATACACACATAAACACTTACACATACTCATACACACACCTACAAATACACAGACACTCCACACAAACTCACACAGAGCTAGAAACACACACACTAACAAATACATAAACAAGCTCAGTGAGGCACTCAGCTACAAACACAGACAGATACACACACAAACACGTACACACACCTAAAAATACACAGACACTCCACACAAACTCACACACAGCTAGAAACATGCACACTCACACACAGCTAGAAACACACACACTCACAAATACATAAGCAAACACAGTCAGGAACACAGCTACAAACACAGATACACACACAAACACATACACACACTCATACACATACACACACCTATAAATACACAGGCACAAACTCACACACAGCTACAAACACACACACTCACACACAGCTACAAACACACACACTCACATACAGCTACAGACAAACGCACCCACACACAGCTACAAACACACATACTCCCACATATCTACAAACACACACACTCACTAGGGTTGCCAGCTCTGCCATGTTTTTCTGGACACATATGAGTTACACATGCTGCAGGGTGTGCAGGAAGGAACATGTATTGTATTTCTGGATAGCACTATTCATATGCATTATTCATATTTCTCCCTGCACACCCTGCAGCATGTATAACTTATAAGTGTCCAGGAAAACATGGCTGAGGTGGCAACACTAACACAAACACACAGCTACAAAAACACACAACTACAAACATACAAACTCACACACAGCTACAAACACACACTAACACACAGCTACAAACACACGCACTCACACACAGCTACAAACACAGACACACACACAGCTACAAACACACACACTCGCACATATCTCCAAACACACAAACTCACCCACAGCTAGAAACACACACACTCACAAATACATTCACAAGCACAGTCAGGCACACAGCACAAGCACACACACACACACACACACACAAAAGTTACACACAAATACATGTCTATTATTCACAATTTCTTTTCAACCTAATTGCTAGTAGCTCACTGGTATTGTGACCTTCCAATGTAATATGTAAACAGCTGTACACAATATAATTGCACCACTAATGGGGCCGGCTAAACCCAGGGTAATCTTCAGATGAATGTGTTAGCTTTGCTCTTGTATTCATAAGGACCTCGGCTCTCTCTAGACTTTGCTCT